>NC_056745.1:884699105-884821605 GCF_019279795.1 Protopterus annectens
TTCATTATTTCTGGCATTATCCAGAATTCGAGCAAAGATACAGACAGGTGTTTTTGTCTGTTCCTTATCAAATTTGTGGCTTTCTGGCAAACTGTTAATGACTTCATTCACTAAATAATGACAGGCATGTGAGTTTTATTGTTTGCATTTTTCAGAAAATGCTAATACAAAACTTGATGTTCTTCGTGTTTCACTGTTGCAGTTATCACCTGTGGGTTATCCCTGCTGTGGTAGCCCTTGGCCAGCCCTTGTCATTCTAGCAACTTGTTAAGTATATAAGAGAATCATTTGCTATCTGTTCTTGATTTGTCACCTTTGATTTTTCAGCTAGAAAGCAGAGAAGGGAGCAGGAAGTTGCAATGGTTTGCATTGTATGGTTCTGACAACAGTGAGTTAAGACATTTCTGGAGTTTCAGACTTCATACCCTTCAGAAAATGCATGTTAATGGGGAAAAAACTGTTATACTAGCAACTTTCTAAGTATACAAGACCAATATTTAAAATATCTTCCTGCTTTTGGGTCTTTGTGATGCTTGAGCTAAGAAGTTGGGAATGCAAAGGGGGGGGGGGGTTGGCTGCAATGTGTTGCTCTGCTATGGTTCTTAAAGCAGCAAGATGAAATACATTTCTAGATTATTTATGTATTTCATCATTCATTTGGTTGCAAGCAAACACCATTGTTGTACGCTGTAATACAAGGGGCTGTAACTGATTATACATAGACACATGCAAATGTAATAAATGCTCGGATCCTGCATACCAAAGTAGTTATAGTATAAAGGAAGGGAGTCATTAATAAACAGGAGTATCATCATATTAGCCATGTTCTTTGGGTAGTATCCTTTTTTTCCCTTATTTTGCTGACATTGTGCTTATTATTTGGCTGTGAATAAACCAGACAGCGTGAAGTCTAAATTTAGCTTGTTTTTGCTGGCATGTGGGTGTGAAATATACAGTGCTAAGTTGCAACAGTTTTCTGGCACTTAGTACAGAAGAGTAAGGCTATGAGCTTTTGATGAACTGCATCCTCTAGTGCAGGATTCGAGTCCTTCAGCCTTTATTTATCAACTTTGTGACTCTGTGCAAGTCACTTCACCAGAAATAGCTCCTGGGCAGCCCCTGGAACAGGACACTTGTATCCAGTGAGTAGTCCCAGGCTGTTAGTAAATGTGTTACACTTTTGAATTCCTGCACCCTTCACATAGCCACAAATTAGTGCTTTGCTACAATTTGACTATGAATGTCAGCATATCTCTTGTATTATAACGGGTTGCTAGATGCATTTTAAATAACAGTAAGTTTCAAGGAAAGACAAGTTTATAGTTGTAAATGCCAAGTCCATTTTCAATGTGAGCGTGTTATTTAGCAAATGTCTGAATAATTTTGCTGTAAATTTTTAAGTAAAAGTTTAAAACTCCAAATCTCTGTGTTCACTGCAAACGTAAAGAAGAGAATACTAGGCACAATGACAAGTCTGAACAATATTTTATGGTAAATGGGGAGAGATAACTAAATAATGGTATATCCATAAGCCTGTAAGCCCCATTCCATCACCCTATCTAGGGTCTCATTTATTTGACCAAGATCCGGCTCGAACAGAGTTGTTCATCAGGGGATGGGGACGACAGGGTGTAAAAGAAGGCATTGCCAGAATCTCTCTCACATATCAAATGTGAATATCAAATTTCAGTCTATTTTCTCACACCAGAATTGGTTATCACACTTTAGGCAGCTCATCTTTCTCAAACTTCAGTTTTGATCTTGAGGAAATTATCTGCAATTTCTTCTATACAGCTTTTCATTTTCCCGATGAAATACATAGGATCTTGGGCCAGCTGCTTTATCAACAACTTCAGTTTCAAGTCATCACCAGCCTGTAATTTTAAGAATTTTCTGTATTTATATCATAGTGTACTTACCTCTTTTGATTTATTTTCAGCATTTATTTTACTCTGTGTCAAAGTTTAGGTATCAGTAATTCAATTGAAGTTGTTAATCTCTTTTCCATCCTTCTGACCATCTGTAGCTAAATTACTGTCTAGACCAAAGCCCTGCAGTGGAATATTCCTATGTTCCAAATCTGAAAGATTAAAGTACTCATATATTTTACTATAGCTCTATCCTCCAAAATTACTCACTTTTTGGATAGCTATCTACACTTATTCATTAGGCCGAGGATAGTGTTGGCTGTATATCTTATGTCTCAAATTCTCATTGATGTACAAATCTTGTGAAGTCCTTAACTGTGTACTGCAGGCCATTGTCAGATATTGCAATATAAAATGTTCCTTGCCTTGAAAATAAAAAAAAAATGTGCAATAAACACAACTGAACTTGTTAAATCTGTCAGTTTTATTTCATGATGTGCGGATATGAGGTATTGCCAGCTATGCCAGGAGAAGTAGGGCAGCGGATATATAACATATGCCAGCATAGCTAGCTGGTGTTTTGTAAAGAACTGTATCTCATTTGTATAGCAAACTGATTTGTACAGGTGCTTGGGTTGAAATCTATTTGTAAAGTTGCTTGTGTTAAAAAATGTTGCAATACTGGGTCCTGCTGGACAGAAAAAGAAATACACCTATATGTCAGCCTGTATTGTAACTGTTGAAATTAATATTGTAACACAGGATACTGGAAAAGAAGAGGTTAATCTCAGTCCAAGTTAGCTTTGAAAAAAGTCTGAAATTAAATTACCTGGTTAAGGCCATAAAGAGTATATCGTACAGTTCTGAGTGCAGCCAGAGACAAAATGTCTGTATTGTCCTTAGCAGTGAACTAACTGCTACCCTGGAAGGGTGGAAGTGTTTAAATAGTTTTATAGCTTTCAGATGCTGTATCACATCTTAGCAAAGCTCTATCTGTATGTATAGTAACACATATGTGTGAGATTCTGGTTCAGCTTCTAGAAAAGGGGGTTAGTAAGGGAACTAGATGTCAGATGACAGGATATATATGATGTCATTCTATAATCCAGTAGTGAACTGATGTTTTAATACTAGATGAGACAGAAATCTTAGTGTAGTCTGTTTTTGAAACCTGACATAGAAGGATCACTCACCCACTTCATCTTGCCTTGCCTTGCTTTAGTAAGTAACCATGGAATAGTAATTCTTTAGATAAGTCAGGAAAATATAGTGAGATTAGTTAAGTAATATTTTTCTGTATCTGTGTGAAGCTATTCATCTGTGCTGTTTAATATTTCCTGTGAATGAAACACTGGTGTTTATTGCAAATAGATATTTAGTATTTTCATATTCTTTTATTTGTTACTAAATATATTTAAACTTTTCATTGTGGCTGGTCTTTCAGAGAATATTTTAACCTTTGACAGTACTTACATCTATTTGGTGGCACTGTGGCCACTCCTAAAAGACTTGCTGCATTGGTCAAACGCTACCATCTGTATTAGTATTAATTTTACTTGGTATAATTGGATACCCTGGTAAAAGCCTTACATTAGCTGGCTTTGGAGTGTCTGGCAGTATCTACTTTACAGTCTGGGCAGAGGGGCATAGCTAATAAATCTGTGCAACCTTTCCCAGGTGTGTGTGTGTGTGTGTGTGTGTGTGTGTGTGTGTGTGTGTGTGTGTGTGTGTGTGTGTGTGTGTGTGTGTGTGTGTGTGTGTATGAGTGTGTGTGGTGTGTGTGTTTATGTGTGTGTGTGTAAATCAAATCTCAAAGAATGGTTGTAAAGGCAACTTGGAGCAGGGAAACAAAGCACTGGTTTCACAGAGAAGGCGGTGGAGGACTTGTCCTGGGACACTCAGCTGAAGACTCAACTCTATAGCTGTGCCAGTGGGAAGTTTTGTTGGGGGCCTGGAGAGAGAGAGACAGAAACCCAGACCCCAGACTGAGTGTGTTCCCTGTGTGCTCTTAAGGGAAACTGTGCTTGGTGCAGAAAGCTGCATCTGGAAATACTGTGTATACCTGTCTTTGTTCCAAGTGTTCACCAGTGTCAGTGGTGAGAATTCAGTCACCTTGACTAGTGGCTCAGAGGAGGGGCATCATACAGTGATCTTGGAAAAAATAACCCAAATGCGAGAACCATAGGTTCTTTGGAAAAGTACAAAGTATTATTCACTCAGCTCCACAAATGACCTACTACTGGGTATGTCAGCATGTCTTCCTTTGGACTGCCTTTGTAGTAAGTATTACATATGTACAATTTGAAACTACTAATTCTGCTTGAGATTGCATTCCTAGCTAAAAGATTCCATTTTGCACTCTTTCCTTGCACTGCACTATTCCTAGACATGATTTGTAAATCCTCATAGTCAGTTCTTTTTTTCAGTTGACTGGGGACTATTACTTTGTCAGCTCTGAGCACCGAGTCCTAAACACATTTTCTTCCCTTCCAAAAATCAGACCGAATTTCTTTCACTGATGTCTTCTGCTCAGGCTATCCTTTCACTGCAATCTTTTAGTAGTTGCATTTCTAAGTCATTATCAATACACCATTGGAATTTTTCTATGTGGTCATTTGTAATTAGTAACCATGGTATTACCTAAAGCATTTCTTGTTCTTCATCTGTCTTTATAAAAATGATCTAGTCAATATAACTACTATGCATGTCTTGATGCCTGGCTTGTATTTCACTTTGAGATCATAATTCTGAAGATTAAGTACCATCCTCTGTAATCTAGGAAATGCCCTATACAAGGACTTTCTTACAAAGCTTTGCAAGAGGTTAATGTCTATTTCCACCTGAAGTTCTTTACCACAAACATATTCATAGAATTTCTCACATCTAAACACCAATTTCTCTTCTATTCAAACACATTTCTATTGTGCACCTGTGCATGCTCTTGACACAAAAGAAACTGTCTATTCTCTTGAAACATCACAGCTCCTATACCATTCTGATTTGCATTTGCTTGTATTATAACAGTTTTCTCTCTACATCTCTTTCTACTTTTTGAGCATTTTAAAGTTCTTTGCTTTTTCATGGCTTCATTCCAAGGCTAGGTATTGGTTAACAGCCTATTTAGAGGCATAGTTGTCACAGAAAAAAGGTAGAAACTTTGAAGGGTACTGCATCATTCTCAAAAATCCTCATAATGGCCAACTGTTTTCTGGCCCTGGCACTGACACAAACACTAAGATTTTTTTTACATTTGTTCTTCTCTAACTTGAAAATATGCTGGTGTTATCTATTTAGCATTGGCATTAGTCTCCTGTAATGCTCTTCTTGTGTCTGACATCACAACTAAGAGATCATCAGTTATGTTTACAACCTCTTCCAAACCTTCAATTACTTAGGGAACAGCTGTTTGGTGCTTCATCAGCACTAGAGGTGTTACAAATGGGTTCAGGCGCCTAGGCAGCGAGACATTTCCCTGCGATACATTTTGGCTGGGGACACATGGCTGAAGTGAAATTCAGCTGCAGAGAAATATAGCTGTTTGCAAATTCCCTGTGGGCAAAGAGAAGAATGTGTTGTCATACCTACAACTCAATAACCAAATTCACAGGGGGAAAACAAACAGCCATATTTCTCTGCAGCTGAATGTCACTTCAGCCATGTGTCCCCAGCCAAAATGTATCGCAGGGAAATGTCTTGCTGCCTAGGTGCCTGAACCCGTTACAAATGTTAAGTACAAGGGATATGTGCCTTCCTAATAGTGTAAATAATGTATACAATTTGGGCCTAGTTTTATTTGCCAGAAACATTGATCTGTCTCTACTATTGATTTAACACTCTTGTCACCACCTTTTCCAACTGCAAAGAATAGTATTCCTCTTTAATAACTTTTCTTGGATCCTGCTGCTTAGTATAAATGCCAATATCCTTCGTCATGACAGTGACCATACATACTAATCCCCCATTCTGTGTTGCTACCGCACAGTTTTTTATTTTTATCTAAATAGTACTTAAGGTCTCCATTCAATAACACACAGCATCACTTTTTATGTGTACCTGCTATTGTCCTGGCAAGCATCCTAAACCTATAAACAAATGAGCACAGTCATTCAAGATACCAATGATATAGCACTGCAGAGTAGCCAAGCTGCCTATTTACCCGACTGAGTCTCTAAATATGTAGTTTTGGTTTATTTTCATTAATTTGTTAACCAGGTAATCCAACTTAACTAGACAGCTTTCAGTAAGCAAATGAAGGTGGAATGAATTAAACCACATACCTTTGTCAACAAGAAACAGCTCAAACAACTGAAAGCTGTGTCACAAGAAGATGCTATAGAACCTTCTATAGAATGCCCGCAGGAATTGGAAAACAAGGGATGTGCCCTCAGTTTGGAAGAAAATGAGCTAAGAGAAGAATTGCTTGATTTAACAGACATGGACAGATATATCAAGATTAATGAAAGAAATAGACTGCAGAAGGTTAATAAAACCCAAAAAGTCAGAAGTCTGATAAAACAAATGAACACAGTAACTAGGACTGTTCATAGAGATCGACATAACAGAAGCAAACAGGATATATTACTGTGCAGCTAAATTAATAACTGATAAAATTCTACCACAAGAACACAGGGTAGTGAGGGAAAGGAAAGGGAGAAATCGAATACCATCATAGAAATTTTGAATAGAGAAATTATAAACCAATTAAGACAAGAAGTGTTACTTTTAGAAGACTACAGAAGAGGGAATAGATCAACAAGAATACTAAGAAAGATAGATGTGATAAAAGCAATGCGCAATATTATGACAGATCAGGATCTATTATGCACTATCGCAAATAACAAACTAAACATTTCAGTACAGGCAGAAACACTTAGAAGATACGAAGATAAATATAAAGGAAAAGTGCAAAATAAGCAATTTATTGATGACCCAAAAAGGTTTTATTGAGAACTGGGAAATAAGGTACAAGGAATTGAAAGACCGCCAAAAAAAGAAGAAACAGATACATTTTGGACAAGTATCTATGAAGATCCTGTGGAAGATAACAAAGATGCTAAATGGATAGAAGGAGTAAAAAAAGAATAAGAAGTTTAAAGGTACAGGATATGAAATGGGATGAAGTAACAGCCAGAGAGATTGAAAAAAAGTTAAGAAAAGCCTCTAACTGGAAACCCCAGGCCCAGATGCAGTACCTAACATCTGGTTAAAAGTATTAACATCTTTACATGAAGATTTAGCCATGAGTAAGAATTATTTATATGCACACCCAAACAGACACCAACCTGGCTAACAACAGAAAAAAAGTACAGTTGTGTACACCTACCATAAATGTAGATGTTCGAGTGTCTTCACTGTTGCAGTCATGACTGTAGGGTTCTCCCCTGCCGGCAGGCAGCCCTCGGTCAGCCAGAATCCCAAAGTCTGGGTCCGGCGTCAGCTGTTCAACCATGCTCCCTGACATCAGAGCGCCAGGAGTACAAAGCTGACAGCTGACGCCATCTTCTCCAGTTTTTCTTGCCCCAGATGTCAGGAGTCCCAAAATAAAAAAGGTCCCATAACCTTTGCAAATACACCTCAGAAATATGGTGAAAAAAGGAAATGCATAAAAGTAAAAATAAGAGGGGACAGGAGGGAGGGAAACCCAGACTGCAACAGTGAAGACACTCGAACATCTACATTTATGGTAGGTGTACACAACTGTACTATGTTCATCGTGTTTCACTGTTGCAGTCATGACTGTAGGGTAGAATCCCAAAGCTGAAAGAAAGGGAGGTGGTCATAAAGAGGAAGGGGTGGCTAAAAGGCCCTGCAAGACTGCAGAGGCAAAGCCTGCCCTAGACTTAGAGTAGAGAGGTAGAATGTAGTGCTTGGAAAATGTATGCACTGAACTCCAAGTTGCAGCTTCCAAAATGTCCTCGGTAGGAACTCCCCTGAGGAAGGCCGCAGAAGTAGCAGCAGCTCCGGTGGAATGAGTCCGTATACACCCTGGGATTTGCTTTCCATGGTGAGAATAACAAAATCTGATTCCATGAGCAATCCATTTAGAAATGGTCTGTTTTGAAATGGCTTTACCTTGGGAACTTGAAGCATAAGAAACAAACAATTGATCTGATTTTCTGATGTCCTTGGTTCTGTTCAGGTAAAAACGTAGCTGTCTGTGTACATCCAAGGAATGTAAGATCCTTTCCCCTTTATTTTCAGGAGTGGGGAAAAAGGTTGGCAAGTGAATAGTTTGATTTAAAGCCACCTTGGAAACCACCTTAGGCATGAAGGTAGGATTAGTCCTCAAAGATACCCTGTCTTGATGAAAAATAATATAAGGTTCCACAGCCATAAGAGCTTGTAACTCTGAAACTCTCCTGGCAGAGGTTAGGGCTAACAGGATGGCTGTCTTCCAAGATAGAAACTTGATGTCAGAAGAGGCAGCAGGCTCAAAAGGAGGCAAGGTTAGTTTTTCCAAAACATAGTTGAGATCCCAAGCAGGAATAGGAGGAGATCTAGGAGGTCTTAAGTTCTTAGCTCCTCTGAGAAACTGTCGCATGAGCTGGTGGGAAAAGATGGGAGGGTCTGTATTATAATGAGCAGAAATAGCAGAGGCATGTAACTTAATGGAAGAGAAAGAAAGACCCTTACGTAAGAGATCTGTCAAATAAAGTAAAATTAAAGTAATGTTAGGAAGAAGAGGATCAGAATCCTGAGCCTGCATCCAGGAACAAAATCTTTTCCATTTTCCTGCATAAGATTTTCTAGTGCTAGGACGTCTGGCTTCTAAAATGATATCCATAACCTGCTTGGGCAGTAAAGAAGAAATCAAAGGCCCTGGATTAACCAGGCTGCCAAGCTGAGAGTTCTGACATGAGAGTGTAGAACCTGACCCTGATGTTGGGACAGAAGGTTCGGAGACAGAGGTAAAACCCAAGGGGGCTCTAGGCATAGGATTTTTAGAGTTGGATACCAAAACTGCCGAGGCCAATTTGGAGCCAGCAAGATTATCCTCTTGGGCTTGTCCTGTTTTATCTTCAATAAAACCCGTGGAAGAAGAGGAAGAGGCTGAAAGGCATATCCCGAGAGGTTCCTCCAGCTGAATGACAGAGCGTCCACTTTCCAAGCTTCCCTGTGGAAAGCCCTGGTGCAAAAAGTCTGTAGTTGATGATTTAGATGGGATGCAAAGAGGTCTATGTGAGGACATCCCCAGACTGCTGTTACCATCCTGAATATTTTGGTGTCCAGCATCCACTCGTGTGGATCCGAAAGATTTCTGCTCAGACTGTCTGCCAGGAAGTTTCCCTGGTAGGAACTGAGCTTGAAGATCCAGATTGCAAGCTAGAGCTGTGTTCCATAGATCCATGGCTAGTCTGCAAAGGGGGTAGGAATGAGATCCCCCTTGCCTGTTTATGTACCACATAACTGTGGTGTTGTCTGTCCGTATTAACAGTTGTCCTGGTTGTAAAAGATTCCTGAAGGCCAATAGAGCTTTCTGAACGGCTAACATTTCCTTTAAATTGATATGTAGGTGCTTCTGATCCTTTGTCCAAAGGCCCTGCAAACAATTGCCCAGAAAATGGGCTCCCCAAGCATAATCCGAGGTGTCCGTGGTTAGAATCTGAGAGGCAGGAGGCAGACGGAAGGGCTTCCCTTTGTTTAGAGCACATGCCCTGGACCACCAAAAAAATTCCTTTTGAAGGCAAGGAAGGACGGAGATCAGTATGTCTAAACTGTGGCAATGCTGAGACCATACACTTTTTAGGTACCACTGTATTTTCCTCATGTGTAGTCTTGCATATGGTACGAGAAGGATGCAGGAGGCCATGTAACCCAAAGCCTGCAGGAATTTCCTTGCAGATAGATGAGTTAAAGTTGCCAAGGTTCTGAAAGTTGAAGCCAGCTGTAACTGTTTTTTGGATGTCAGAAATGCCATCTGGGTTGTGGTGTTTAGAAGCGCACCCAGAAAAGTTATCTGTTGTGATGGTGTCAAATTTGACTTTTTTATGTTTACAGAGAATCCCAGGAACTTGAGTAGGTTCTGTACAAATTCTAGATGCTGGAGTAAGACATCCTTGCTGTCTGCCTGAATTAGACAATCGTCCAGATAAGGGTAAATTTGAATTCCCTTGAGTCTGCAGTAAGCTACTACTGGAGCCAGGCATTTGGTGAAGACCCTGGACGCAGTAGATAATCCAAAGGGCAGCGCAGAGAATTGAAAGTGCCTCGATCCGGCTTTGAACCTGAGGTATTTTCTGCGATCCTGCCTAATGGGAATGTGTAAATATGCCTCCTTTAAATCCAAAGTTACCATCCATGCATTTCTGGACAGCATTGGAAGTAGCTGCTGTAGAGTAAGCATCTTGAATTTTGGAATCTCTAGAAAGGTGTTCAAGACCGACAGATCCAGAATGGGTCTCCATGAGTTTTGCTTCCTTGGGACTAGAAAAAGCCATGAATAAAAACCTTTTCCCATCTCTGAAAGAGGAACCAGTTCTATGGCATTCATAGCCAAAAGAGCTTCCACCTGGTTTAAGGCCTCTGTCCATTGATGCTTTGGAAGGTCTGGCCATCCGCTTGGCCTTGGCAAGGTATGAAAATGGAATTTGTAACCTCTTAAAACCACATCCAAAACCCATTTGTCTTGGGTTATTTGAGTCCAATTTTGATAAAAAAGAGAGAGTTTTCCTCCGAGAGGGGCTTCCAGGCAAGAAGTTCCTGTAGCCCAACAGAGGGAGTCATTGAGTTTGTTTCCTTTGAGATTGTGACCTGTCCTCTCCTCCCCTAGGGGTGGAAGCAGTCCACTGTCTTGGTCTATAAGCAGCTTGCGTTTGAGGCCTCCCTCTGGAACGTCTATATCTACCCGTCTGAGGCCTGTCAGAAGCGGGAAAGGACCAATTTTAGATGGCCAATTCCTGCTAAATCTAGGAGGCTGTACTTGTAAGAAATCTTTAACTGTTTGCATGGAATTCGCCTTATCCTCCATCTTTTTAATTACCTCTTCAGCTTTAGATCCAAACAAAACATTATGCTGAACAGGAGCATCCAATAATTTAGCCTTTATTTGTTCAGGTAAATTTTGTTCCTTTAGCCATGCATGCCTTCTAATGACTGTGCCAGAGGCCGCAGCCCTACAGGAAGCCTCCAAGGCATCAAATCCACAGTGTAACCCATGCTTCCCAACTTGTTCAGTGGCGTGCAATAAGTCATGTAATTCTTATCATCTGCACAGGCAGAAATGGAAGTAAGCTTCTGTTTTAAGACAGACAATAGAAATTGCTGGTATTTAAACATATGAAACTGACAGTTTAAAGCCCTAATGGACAAAGTAGCAGAAGTGTACACCTTTTTGCCCCATCTTTCTAAGGATCGAGAATCCTTTTCAGTAGGAATGGGATTTTTGGCAGAAGCGGCCTTAACTCCCTTGGGACCCTGAGAAATGGTTTCAGGGTCAGCAGAAGGGTTCTTGTATAAAAACTGATGGGAATCAGGAACCCTGTAATATCTATCAGGCTTAACAGGAGCAGGAGGAAAAGAGTCAGGGGTTAAGTTATCCTCCGAAAAGGCATCATCCACAATATCCAAAACAGGAGGAATAGCCGGGGGTCTATGTTGGGGAAGAAGAAGAAATTCCCTCAGTCTTTTCTTGGATTCCGAAAACTCCTGTCCTTCCCAATGGAAATGTTCCCTCATTTCATGCAAAGTTTCCCCAAAAGAAATCCTCAGGGAGAAGCAGAAGGAATGGATTCTTCAGCATCAGAATCCTCATAAGGGGGGAAAGAATATTCCTGATCAGAAGAAGAAACTGAGGAAACAGAAGCCTGATCAGAGGAATCATAAGAAACATCCTGCCTTGGCCTTTTGTCCGGAGGGGGATGAGAACCCCTAATCATAGTAATTAAATCCTCCGCCATCTTGAGTAACTGTTTCTGTGACTTAGGAGCCGGTTCAGAAGAGGCCTGTGTTGAAGTCTTTGATTTTGAAGGAGTCTTTGGCTTTGCCTTTATTAGTAGCTGAGTAGGCCTGAAAACCCCTTCTGAAGCCGGTACCTGCACAGCGGCTCCGGACCCATCCGAAGGAGCATTGTCCGAAGGTCCTGCAACAGAAATATTTTAAGGCCTGGTTGGCTCCTCATGAGAGTCCGTTTTGGCCGTCGGTTCTGAAATGGCTGATGACAGGGGCTGCAAAAGCACCTCACTGACGACGGCCAAACCTGAAACTGGCTCCACTTGTGCGCTATCATCAGATTTGGACCTCGGAGGCCTGTCTTTATCCTTGCGACGCTTGTGAACTCTGGTAGCCGGGACTGTATCCGACGACATTTTGTAGTTAAAGCGCCTACCGAGGTAATGAAAAGCAAAATCGTACCTTCGCTTAATTGTACGTTGATTGAATCTAGCACAAAACCGACAACTAGCTACGTCGTGGTCAGGGCCCAAGCAAGGAATACAGTAAGAATGAAAATCCTTATGAGGTATTTGCTTCCCACATGAAATACAATTATTAACTTTTTCTGACATCGGAGTGGAGCAAGAAAAAAGTTTCCCCAACGGGGTACTTAGCTGTGAGTGGAGAAGAAAATCTTCGGACCAAAGTATATCAGTAAAATTCGTCAGGAGTCAGCTGACCGGCACTTGCGAACTGCTAACACCGCACGGCAAGAAAGACTGGAGAAGATGGCGTCGGCTGTCAGCTTTGTACTCCTGGCGCTCTGACGTCAGGGAGCATGGTTGAACAGCCGACGCCAGACCCAGACTTTGGGATTCTGGCCGACCGAGGGCTGCCTGCCGGCAGGGGAGAACCCTACAGTCATGACTGCAACAGTGAAACACGATGAACATCAATGCTCCTACTTAAGAGTGAACCTGCAAGCTACCCTAAAAATTATAGACCCATAACTTACCTTCCAACGACGTATAAACTATACATGGGAACTGAAGCCGACAGAGTTTATAGTCACTTAGAAGAAAATGCAATTATGGCAGTAGAACAAAACAGCAATAAAAGAAAGTCATATGGAACAAAGGATCATTTGTTGTTAAATAAATTCATAATGGAGAACTGTAAAAAGGGGAAGAATCTAAGTACGGCATGGATTGACTACAAAAAAGCATTTGATAGTATCCCCTCATTCATGGATAAAAGAGTGCTTAAAAATGTATAAGATACACCCTACATTGATCGACTACATTACAATGACCAGGAAACTGTGGCAGACCACTTTGCAATTAAGCCATGATAAAGGACAAATTGTTATCCCATGGATAAAAATTCAAAGGGGGATATTCCAGGATGACTGTCACCGTTACTATTCTGCTTTTCCCTTAATCCATTAAGCTGTTTACGGAACAGCTTAGACTATGGCTATAATCTGTCTCCTAAAAAAACAACAAGGTGTAAAGACTTCTCATCTTCTATTTGTCAATGATTTTTATATAGCCCATCAGATGAAGAACTGAAACACAACTGCAAGTTGTCAAAACTTTTTCAGATGATATAAGAATGTCATTTGATCTTGATAAATGTGCAAAAGCAACCTTTAATGCAGGAAAACTGCAACGCCAAGAAAACATCAGTTTGAGACAAGAATGTGATATAAAAGAACTCGAGCAAGAAGAAGTGTATAAATATTTGGGAAATGATGAAGGATCAGCAATAAAACACGAACAAATGTGAATAAAACTTAGTAAGGAATACCAGAAGAATTAAATTAATCTTGAAAACACCACTGACATCTAGGAACAAAATCTAAGCAATAAACCAATTTGCTCTTCCTGTCCTAACTTTACAGTTTTGGAGTGATTGACTGGCTCCAAAACGTGTTGGATAGATTAGATAGGAAAACAAGAAGGATGCTTCATGCTCACCAAATGATTTATAAAAATCAGTGCATGCCAAGATTATATATTCCCCGTTTTGAAGGAGGGATGGGCCTCCTTGAAAAGTACAGTTTTGTACCTACCATAAAAGTAGATGTTCGAGTGTACACCCTGCTGCAGTCATCACACTTGGGTTATCCTGTCGTCAGGCGGTCCTGCAGTCGGCCGGAATTCCAAAGTCTTGGTCCGGCGTCGGCTGCTGTCACTTCTTCCCTGACGTCAGTGCGCCAAGGGTATATATAATGCATCCGATGCCATTTTATTCAGTTTTTCTTGCCCCAGATGTCAGGTGCCCCCCAAAAGGTGGTCAGTAATTAGTACCAAATTAAGTAATTTTTGCACAAACACAAAATCCCTCCAGCTATAAGCAAATACATCAGGAAGGTATTGCAGAGATTTAGCCAGTTAGATCAGAGGAGATGGAGGGAGGGTAACCTGGATTGCAGCAGGGTGTACACTTGAACATCTACATTTATGGTAGGTACAAAACTGTACTATGTTCATCATGTTACCCTGCTGCAGTCATCACACTTGGGTAGAATCCCAAAGCTAAGGATGGGTGGATGAGTTATAGAGGGTTAGAGGAGGCTAGAAGGCCCTGCAGAACTGCAGTGGCGAAGCCAGCTCTAGTCTTAGAGTAAAGAGGTAAGTGATAGTGTTTGGTAAAGGTGTGTACTGAACTACAAATTGCAGCTTCCAAAATCTCCTTGGTTGGAACCCCCCTGAGGAAGGCTGTAGATGTAGTTGTTGCCCTGGTAGAGTGGGGCCTAATGGTAGCAGGAATTGGTTTTCCATGATGGGTATAGCAAAAATGAATGCAATGTCCTATCCATTTGGAAATGGTTTGTTTTGATATAGCCTCCCCTTGTGAAGCTGTAGCATAGGATACAAAGAGCTGGTCAGATTTTCTGAAAGCCTTAGTTTTATCCAAGTAGTAACGAAGTTGCCTGTGAATGTCCAAGGAATGCAGGAGTCTTTCTCCTTTGTTCTGTGGATTTGGGAAGAAGGTGGGTAAGTGGATGGTTTGATTTAAAGCCACACTGGAAACGACCTTCGGCATGAAGTAAGGATTAGTTCATAGAGAAACTCTGTCTTGATGGAAAATGAGGAAAGGTTCCACTGCCATTAGTGCCTGCAGCTCTGAGACTCTTCTAGCTGAAGTTATTGCTAGCAGCAGGGCAGTCTTCCATGATAGAAACTGTAGATCTGCAGAGAAAGCTGGTTCAAAGGGAGGTAGTGTAAGCTTTTCCAGAACAAAATTGAGGTCCCATGTTGGTGTGGGTGCTCTCCTGGGGGGCCTAATGTTTTTTGCCCCTCTGAGAAACTGCCTTAATAGTGGATGCGAAAATAAAGGTGGATCCGTGTTGTAGTGGGCTGACATAGCTGATGCATGGATTTTAATGGAAGAAAAAGAAAGTCCTTTGTGCAACATCTCAGTTAAATACTGTACAATTTGAGGCATGTGAGGCTGAAGTGTGTTTTGGCCTTTAGCTTGGTTCCAGGCGCAAAACCTTTTCCATTTATCCAAATAGGCCTTCCTGGTGCTGGGCCTCCTAGCTTCCAGAATAACATCCATAACTGCTTGGGAAAGAGGAGCTGGCTGGATGCTTAGGTGATTTGCCATGCAGCCAGATTTAAGGTTTTGAGCTGGCTGTGAAGAATCTGATTGTTTTGCTGTGTGAGCAAATGGGCAATTTGTGGTAAAATCCAAGGTGGGCCCTGGGCCATATTCCTCAATAGTGGGTACCAGTGCTGGCGTGGCCAGTCTGGGGCTATGAGTATCAGTCGTGGTCTCTCCTTTCTGACTTTCAGAAGCACCTTTGTGAGGAGAGGCAATGGAGGGAAGGCATATACTGTCAGGTTTTTCCAACTGAATGAGAGTGCATCCACTTTCCAAGCTTGATGGTGCAGTGTCCTTGTACAAAATTTTGTTAGTTGATAGTTTTGAGGACTGGCAAACAGGTCTATGTCTGGAAGGCCTCATTTTTGAGTTATCATTGCAAATACTTGTGGATCCAGTTTCCACTCGTGGGGATCCATGATGTTTCTGCTGAGGTCGTCTGCCAATGTGTTCTTTTTCCTGGCAGGAATTGAGCTTGTAACTGAACTTGGTAAGCCAGAGCTGTGTTCCACAAGGTCATTGCTTGCCTGCATAGAGGGTAGGAGTGTGTACCCCCTTGTTTGTTTATGTACCACATTACTGTGGTGTTGTCCGTCCTTATTGTAAGTTGTCCTGGATGTAATAGATTCTTGAAGGCTGTCAGAGCCTTCTGTACAGCTAGCATCTCTTTTTGATTGATGTGCAGATTCCTTTGATCTTCAGTCCATATGCCTTGAACGCACTGTCCTGCCATGTGTGCCCCCCAGGCGTAGTCCGATGCATCTGTTGTCAGTTTGCCTGGCTGGGGGCAAGGTGAAAGGCTGACCCTTGTTGAGGTGACATGCCTGTGACCACCATAGAAACTCCTGTTGTAGGCAGGGAATGAGAGATATTATTGTGTCCAAGCTGTGGCTGTGTTGAGACCATACACTTTTTAGGTACCACTGTAATTTCCTCATATGCAGCTTTGCAAATGGTATTAGTAGTATGCAAGATGCCACGAAGCCCAAGGCCTGCAGAATTTTTCTTGCAGGTAGTTGGGTCTTTGTTGCCATTGTTTTGAAATATTGAGTCAGCTATAGTTGCTTGTCTGGCATCAGGTAAGCCTTCTGGGCCGTTGTATTCAAGCCGACACCCAGGAATGTCATATTTTGTGAGGGTACTAGCTTTGATTTCTTTTCGTTTACTGCGTACCCCAGGCAACTTAGAAGATGTTTCACAAAAGCCAGATGTTGTAAGAGGATGTCCTTGCTTTCTGCTTGGATGAGGCAGTCGTCCAGGTATGGGTATATTTGAATTCCTCTTTGTCTGCAGTATGCAATTAC
The DNA here is from genome assembly GCF_019279795.1 of Protopterus annectens. Taxonomy (NCBI): domain Eukaryota; kingdom Metazoa; phylum Chordata; order Ceratodontiformes; family Protopteridae; genus Protopterus; species Protopterus annectens. The sequence goes on from NC_056745.1 coordinate 884,715,760, forward strand.
TGGTGCCAGGCATTTTGTGAAGACCCTGGGTGCAGTAGATAAGCCAAAGGGCAGTGCGGACAATTGGTAATGGGTTGAACCTGCAATGAAGCGGAGGTATCTTCTGCAACTTTGTCTGATAGGGACATGCAGGTATGCCTCCTTGAGGTCCAACGTTACTAGCCATGCTTTCTTGCCCAACATGGGAAGAAGCTGCTGTAGTGTTAGCATCTTGAATTTGGGTACTTGTAAGAAGGTGTTTAGAATTGAAAGGTCCAGAATTGGTCTCCAGGCATTGTCCTTTCTGGGAACTAGAAAGAGTCTTGAGTAAAATCCTTGGCCTTGCTCTCGTGTAGGTACCAGTTGAATGGCTCTCATGTCCATGAGAGCTGCAATTTGTTTTTGTGCCTCTGCCCATTGATTTTGTGGCAGGTTTGGCATTCCTCTTTTCATTGGCAAGGTGTGAAAATGGAATCTGTATCCTCGTGAAATGATGTCTAGGACCCATTTGTCCTTTGTGACAATGCGCCAGTTGTCTGAAAAAAGTGCGAGTTTTCCTCCCAAGGGGGCTGTCAAGAGAGTGTTGTTTGGCCAGATGAGGTGCAGGTCATTGAGTTTGCCTTCTGGTAGTCTGGGGCCTGTCTTCTCCTCCCTTCTGTGTTGCAGTGCCCCATTGTCGAGGTTTGTACTGGCCTTGTGGTTGTCCTCTGCCTCTTGGACATCTGTATTTATCCCTCTGTGGTCTGTCAGTAGCTGGAAAGGACCAATTTTTTGTTGGCCAATTTCTGCTGAAGTGAGGGGGCTGTACCTGTAGAAAATTTTTGACTGTCTGCATAGATTTTGCCTTATCCTCCATTTTCTTTAAGACGACTTCTGCTTTAACTCCAAAAAGAACATCCTGTTGTAAGGGAGCATCTAGAAGCTTTGCTTTAACATGATCAGGCAGAGTTTGTTCCTTTAACCAAGCATGCCTACGTATAACAGACCCAGTGACAGCTGCTCTGCAGGAAGCCTCCAAAGAATCAAACCCACATTGTAAAGTATGTTTGCCCACCTGTTCAATTGCATGCAAGAGATCCTGCATTTCTTTCAATTCAGAATGCTGAGGGAGTGTGCTCATTTTTTGTTTTAACTGAGACATTAGAAATTGCTGATATTTTAGCATGTGGAATTGGCAATTTAGTGGCCTCATGGCTAGAGTGGCTGAGGTGTAAACCTTTTTCCCCCACCTGTCTAGTGCTCTGGAGTCCCTTTCAGAGGGTACAGGATTTTTTGCCATAGAAGCCTTAGCCCCTTTGGGACCCTGGGAGATGGTCTCTGGATCAGCAGCAGGGCTTTTATAAAGGAATTTGTGGGAATCAGGTTTGGCTGGAGCAGGAGGCAAAGAATCTGGGTTCAAACTGGATTCTAAGTAAACATCATCCACAATGTCTAAAACTGGGGGGATGGCAAGTGGTCTGTGCTGGGGGAGTAGAAGAAAAGTACAGTTTTGTACCTAACATAAATGTAGATGTCCGATAGGTATGCATCTGCAGTCCTAACATATGGGTTGTCCTGCCTCAGGCAGCCCTTCGGTCGGCCGGATTCCAAAGTCTGGGTCTGGCCTCGGCTGATGTCGCACTTCACCCGACGTCATAGCTGCTGTTTATCGGGTATAAAGGCATCAGCCGACGCCATTTTCCTCCGTGTTTCTTGCCCCAGATGCCAGGTGCCCTCTAGGAAGGCTAAATTTGGATAAATGCAAATAATTCCAAACAGTAGAGAGCAAACAATATAAAAATAAATATATATATACATATATACAAACAAATACACCATAATAGATTCCCCCAGCTAGCTAAAAGAGGGGTAAATACCCTAGGAATACCATAGAGGGGAAGGAGGGTGGGTAATCCTGACTGCAAATGCATACCTATCGGACATCTACATTTATGGTAGGTACAAAACTGTACTATGTCCTTCAAGGATGCATCTGCAGTCCTAACATATGGGTAGAATACCATAGCCAAACTGGGGGAGGAGGCACTAAGATAAAGATGGTGTAGTTAGGATCCCTTGCAAAACAGCAGTTGCAAAACCTGCTCGGGATCTAGAGTATAAGGGAAGATTATAATGCTTGGCAAATGTATGCACGGAGCTCCAAGTAGCAGCTTCTAAAATGTCTTTGGTAGCCACTCCTCGTAGGAAAGCTGTAGTGGTGGCTGTAGCTCTTGTGGAATGAGGTCTGATATTTTCAGGAGTTGTCTTTCCATGAAAAGAGTAGCAAAATCGAATGCAATTTCCTATCCATTTTGAGACTGTCTGTTTTGAAATTGCTTTTCCTTGCATTCCTGTTGCATATGCTACCAGAAGCTGGTCTGTTGCTGCTGGTTCAAAAGGGGGAAGTGTTAACTTTTCCAGCACAAAGTTGAGATCCCATGTAGGTAAAGGTGGTTTACTTGGAGGTTTTACATTTTTGATTCCTCTCAAGAACTGCCTGAGTAGAGGATGAGAGAAGACAGGAGGATCCATGTTGTATTCTGCTGAAATTGCTGATGCATGAATCTTAATGGAGGAGTAAGACAGGCCATTGTGGAACAGTTCTGCTAAATATTCCAGGATGTGTGCTATGTTTGCCAATGAGACATTTTCTCCCTTTGCTGCACTCCAAATGAGGTATCTTTTCCACTTGGCTGAATAAGTTTTCCTTGTGGAGGGTCTGCGTGCCTCCAGGATAATGTCCTTAACCCTCTGAGATAAACCTGGGTTATTTTGTTTTATGCAATATACCAAGCAGCTAGCTGCAGTGTTTTCAAGTTTGGATGTAGGATCTTGTAGTTGTCCTGTGTTAGAAGTAAGGGACATAGAGGTAGAGGCCATGCGTGTGTCCGAGACATGCTTCTCAGTAGCGGGTACCAATGTTGCCTCGGCCAGTCTGGAGCTATCAGGATTACCCTTGGCTGATCCTCTCTGATCTTCAGTAGAACTTTGTACATCAAGGGAAGAGGTGGAAATGCATATGCTGTCAGGTTTTTCCAGCTGAAGGAAAGGGAGTCCACCCTCCAAGCAAGTGGGTGGTATGCTCTTGTGCAGAATTTCTTCAATTGGTGGTTGTGTGGGAGGCGAACAGGTCTATCTCTGGTAGTCCCCATTTCTTTGTTATGGCTTTGAAGATATCTGGATGCAGCATCCATTCGTGAGCATCCGTGGTAGTTCTGCTTAAGGTGTCTGCTAGAGAATTTTCTTTTCCTGGTACAAATCTGGCCTGAAGTTGAATGTTGAGATTCAGGGCCACATTCCACAGGTCCATTGCCATCCGGCATAGAGGATATGAATGTGTACCTCCCTGTTTGTTGATGTACCACATGACTGTGGTATTGTCCATCCTTATAAGCAGATGACCCTGTTGAAGGAGTGGTCTGAATGCCTGGATCGCATGTTTCACTGCCAGCATCTCCTTTAGATTTATGTGTAGATTCAGCTGGTCTTGGGTCCATAGGCCTTGTAAACACTTGTCCAGCATGTGTGCCCCCCAGCCTAGGTCTGAGGCGTCCGTGGTGATGGTCTGGCTTGGATGAGGTTTGTGGAAAGGCAAGCCTCTGTTCAATTGACAGGCCTGAGCCCACCACAGGAATTCTTGCTTCAGGCATGGAATTATTGGAATCTGGGCTTCTAGACTGTGCTTGTGTTGAGACCATACATTACTTAGGTACCATTGTAGCTTTCTCATATGCAGCCTGGCATGCGGAATCAATATTATGCAGGATGCCATGTAACCCAGGGCTTGCAGGACTTTCCTTGCAGTAAGCTGAGTTTGTGTTGTTAATGTCATGAAGTAGACTGGTAGTTGCTTTTGTTTTTCTTCTGTGAGAAAAGCCATCTGAGTTGATGTATCCAGTTCTGCACCCAAGAATGTTATCCTTTGGGATGGTACTAGTCTTGACTTTGCATGTTGACTGTGTATCCCAAGGCTTGCAACAGTTGTATGACATTTTCCAAATCTTTTGTTAATTTTGCCTTGTTGTCCGCTTGTATTAGGCAGTCGTCCAGTTATGGGTAAATTTGAATTCCCTGAAGCCTGCAATGAGCAATTACTGATGCCAGGCATTTCGTGAATACTCTGGGCACAGTAGATAAGCCAAAAGGCAATGCTGAGAATTGATAATGCTCTGATCCTGCAAGAAATCTGAAGTGTCTTCTGCAATCTGGTCGTATAGGGACGTGCAGGTATGCCTCCTTGAGATCTAGAGTCACCAGTCAAGACTCCTTGCCCAGCATGGGAAGAAGCTGCTGGAGGGTCAGCATTTTGAATTTTGGAACAATGAGGTATGTGTTCAGTGCGGACAAGTCTAGAAATAGTCTCCATTGATTTTCTTTTCTTGGTACAAGAAAAAAAAAAAAAAAAAAAAAAGCCTGGAGTAAAATCCTTGGCCTTGTTCCATAGGTGGTACCTCTTCTATAGCTCTCATCCTTAGTAAGTTGTTGATTTGTCTTAGAGCATCTGTTTTTTGGCTTGGTGGTAGGTTTGGCATTCCTCTCTTTTTTGGTAGAGTGTGGAAGTGAAACCTGTAGCCCTTGTCTATTGTTTGTAAAGTCCATTTGTCTCCTGTAATGTAATGCCAGTTGTCGGAAAATAAGGCTAGCTTTCCACCCAAGGGTGCTTCCAGTTGTTCCCTGGTAGGCGGAACCAGAGCCAAGTCATTGTGTCTGCCGTGTGGAAGTGGTTGTAGTTGAATCTGTTGCAGTACTTCTCTGGTTGGTAGGTTGCCACTGACGTCCCCTGTAGGCACCCCTAGATTGACCTCTGCCTCTTGGGCGTCTATTTCTGCCTCCCTGCGCTCTGGAGTTGTCTGGAAAGGACCAATTCTTCGAAGGCCAATTTCTGCTAAACCTCGGAGGTTGGACCTGTAAGAAATCCTTGACTGTTTGGACAGATTTTGCTTTTTCTACCACCTTCTTTAGAACCTCCTGTGCAGGGGAGCCAAACAAACTTTGTTTCTCCATGGGAGCATCTAGGAGTTTTGACTTAACATGGTCTGGTAAGGATTGTTCTTTTAACCAGGCATGCCTTCGAATCACTGTTCCCGTCATAGCTGATCTAAAAGAAGCCTCCAGTGCATCATAGCCACATTTTAAGAAATGGTTACTAACCTGCTGAGAGTTATGTACCAAATCCTGAAGGGACTTGCGGTCTATAGGTTCAGGAGAAGACAGTTTTTTATTTAGCTGGTCTAACAAAAATTCCTGGTACTGAATCATGTGAAATTGACAGTTCAAGGCCCTGGCCGAAAGAGTAGCAGAAGTATAAACCTTTTTACCCCATCTCTCTAATGCTCTAGATTCCCTTTCAGAGGGAAGAGGGTTTTTGGCAGAGGCAGCTGCCAAACCTTTAGGGCCCTGTGAAATGGTTTCAGGGTCTGCAACAGGAGCCTTAGACAAATGGTAGTGTGTGTCCGGGACCCTGTAGTATCTGTCTGGCTTGGTAGGGGCCGGAGGAAGAGAATCAGGGGCAGTACAGGCATCATTATATGCATCATCAACAACTGTTAGTACTGGAGGAATGGCTAAGGCCTATGCTGTGGTAAGTGTAAAAAAGTCCTTAGCCTTTTCCTTGAATCTGAAAAATCCTGGCCCTGCCATTGGAAGTGTTCCTTCATAGCATGCAAGGTTTCCCCAAAGGAAAATTCTTCAGGAGGAGAAGCAGAAGGAATGGAGTCTTCTGCATCAGAATCCTCATAAGGAGAATATGGGCCTTCCTGAGGGTCTGAAACGTCTGAGTCATCCGAGGAATAGTCTGTAGAGACAGGTTCTGGGGGTTCAGTCCTAGGCCTCTTATCTGGAGGGGGCTGAGAGGCCCTGTCTGGGTGAGGTTGGGATCCCCTGATCAAAGAAATGAGATCCTCAACCAGGCTGAGTATTTGGGAACTAGAGGTAGGCCTATGTGAGGGAGTTTTAGCAGGTAAGGCCTTAGAAGATTTAGCTGCTTTAGCCCTGGCAAAAGCCTTGATAGACATAGAAGCAGGGGGTCTAGCAGCCCCACGTGCAGGGGTAGATACGTCTAAAGGAATAGTGTCTGACAAATCCTGGGTGCCTGCTTCTGTAGCAGTAAATTCAGTAGCAGATTCAGCCATGCTCTGTGAGGCCTCGCAATCGGAGGCATGCTTTCGGCGAAGGAAGAACGGGACTCGGTTTCAACGAAACCGAGACACTCATGTTGGCCTAGCCGTGGTTTCAGCGAAACCGCGGGCGCGAATGTCGGTCCTTTTCCTTGCGCTTTTAGCTAATTGAGTAGTCGGAGTCTCCGGCGGCATTTTGTATGCAAAAGCGGGTCCAAAAACCTCCTCTGCAAACTCCGACCGACGTCTAAGTGTCCGTCGGTTGAAGGAAGCACAGGCTAGACAAGCTGATACGTCGTGGTCTGGGCCTAAGCAAGGAAGGCAGTAAGAGTGGAAATCCTTATGAGGTATTTGTTTCCGACAAGTTAAACAATTATTTACTTTGTCTGACATCGACTGAGGCAAGAAAGAGTCCCCAATGGGGTACTTAGCTTTTTAGAAGTCTTCGGTAGTAGAAATCTCTGGATCTGACCGACTGGCACTTGCGAACAGCTTCTGCTTCGGGCACCGCGCGGCAAGAAAGACTGGGGAAAATGGCATCGGCTGATGCCTTTATACCCGATAAACAGCAGCTATGACGTCGGGTGAAGTGCGACATCAGCCGAGGCCAGACCCAGACTTTGGAATCCGGCCGACCGAAGGGCTGCCTGAGGCAGGACAACCCATATGTTAGGACTGCAGATGCATCCTTGAAGGACATCTCTCTGAGCCTTTTCTATGAGTCAGAGTAGTCCTGACCTTCCCAGTGAAAATGTTCTCTCATAGTGTGTAAAGTTTCCCCAAAGGAATAGTCTTCAGGAGGAGAAGCTGAGGGAATAGAATCCTCAGCATCAGAATCTTCATAAGGGGAGAAGGAGTAATCTTGGTCCTCAGAGGAGCCTGAGGAAATAGACACTTGTTCAGAGGAGGCATAATCTTCCTCTTGTCTAGGCCTTTTGTCGGGTGGGGGTTGGGAACCCCTGATTAAAGAGATCAAATCTTCAGCCATTTTGAGCATCTGTTTCTTAGGCATGGGGCCTTGAACTGGAGACTGAAGTGCAGTCTTTTTAGGTTTAATATGAGTCTTAGTCTTAGGATACGTTTTTATGGTGAGCTTCGTCGGTCTGAAGACGCCTTCAGAAACTGAAGGTGTTTCTGCAGTACCGACATCTTTATCAGCAGTGTCATTGGTAGGGGCTAAACAAAATGGCTGCGTCGGCCTAGTACTTTCCGACAAGAGCTCCGAAGCGGTCTTGGGTTCCAGATCTGTAGTGTCTGGAATACAGAGAGATGATTTGGCAATTGAGATTGGATACGTGTAACAACCCAGGTATGAATGACCTCATCTCTCTAACCCCAGCCCTCAAACTATTAGCTACCAACCCCAAAAGATAAAATAATAAAATATTACAATACAAAATAAATAATATATATAAAAAAGGAAAATCCTGTTATTGAACAGAATGGGGAGAAACATACTCTTACATAATTGTATACGTTTGAAGTATTTGCATATGGTTGTAGTACTGTACGGGTTTGTTTTTATATGCTTGTGATGTTATGCCTGTTCTTACATGTTTGTGTTACTATTTTTACATGATTTTATTACAAACTATTAATACATATCATTATAAATTATTATAAGTTTTTTATGAATACAACTATTTCTTAGCACCTATTCAGACATATATGCTATGCATCGACATCTGTGCAATGTCAGAGACCTGGTTCAAGGCTCCAGACAGCACCCCTGCATTACCAGGCTATAATTCATACCACACCTTTTGGCCACCTAACCTGGACCAAAACACTAAAGGTGGAGGCATGTCCATATTTATTAAGGATACGCACACCTCCAGGCTATACGGAGCAGGTAGACAGTAGTCTCTGCTTGGATAATCACATTGTCACAGTAGTCAGGAAATCCTTCTAAGTGGCACACCTCATCACAAAAGGTTTCTCATCCTTGAAAAAAAGAGGTCATTGTTCCTCTCTAATCATCACTCATTAGACCCATTATAGAGTGATATGTCCCTTTTGGTATGTACCTCACAAGGCATCTACAACAACTGGAAAGACCGCAGAAATACCTCACAAAGAGGATTACAGGCCTAAAACAGATGCCCTATGCAGACTGTCTCAAAAATCTCCAGCTTTACTCCATCGCATATCACCTACTCAGAGGCAATCTCTGCCTAACATACGAAGCTATGTCAAACCCAGAGCTGTTGGACATGCTCCACTTAAAGAAATCCCAATCCCTCTGAGCTACATGCTCTAGGGACCTAAACCTTGTCACCACAATAAACAGAACATTCTGGAGGGATAGAGTCCTGTCCCAGAGACTTCCCATACTCTGGAACAAACTACCTATCTATATCAAACAAAGCTCCTCATTAGCACTCTTCAAGAAAAATCTTGATGACTGGATGGGAAATAGGAAATTCACCCCGGGCATCACTTCTGTGGCTCTGCTCGACAGTGGCACAGGAAAATAATTTTCTTGGGCGGCAAAAGCCAGGGTACCTTTTTAGCTAGGCTTACATAGGCCCTAGGGCCAATAGCCTAGTACCTACCTATGAACATGTCATACCCTTCACATTTTTATATTTTGTAATTTGGACAATATAAATATTTATATTTATTTATATACTTATGTTTTTAATATTTTTAATGCATATGTAAATACTCTGAGTCTCAAGGAAGTTATTATGATGAACTGTATTATGTATTATAAATTTATTAGATTAGTGTAGGAAAGCTAAGAGTTAATCCCGAGAACCAATGATCAGATAGGCAATCAGGAATGATTTGTAACTATTTAAATGGAGAATATATGTAGGATTTTGATTCTGATGAAGTCTCCGGATGGAAGATGAAAGCGCTAAATCCTACAGTTGTGTTTATTCTGTCTTCTTGTTTATTAAATTTGGCTTTTATATCTGCGGACTGCCTGCATTTATTGCACCGAGTACATCTTGAAGCTATCTGTGACTGGTTATACTGATCTGTGGATTATAGGAGGGACAGTCTTTATTGGGGCCAGCGTTGAATTTGACAATAGTAGTAGAAGCAACATGTCTTTTAAAAAATAATTTACAATCGTAGTTAGATATGTTACCAATGCATGTAACTTCATATGAACTGCAGAAGGAGTCATTACTGGGCACATTGCAGGTGCTGTGAAGAGCACTACTGGCTGACATCAAAGATTGAAGCAGTACTAATTTCATGAACTTTAATCATACTTTGACTTAGGAATGGGGTCCATTCCCATCATGGTATTAGAAACTCAGAAGACTTGAAGAAATTAAAAAAAGACTGAAAGCCTTAATCCTTCCTAGTTTCGCATTAGCTATAATACCTAAACATTAGGAGAATCCACTTCTTTAAGTGCAACTATTTGAAACAGAGCGCTGAAATTTTAGATTTGCACTCAAAAGACAGTAGTTTTAGACCTGGTGGTGCCACTTGGTGGCCACAATAGGTTTTACAATCTATGTACACAACTCTTTCTCCTGTTTCCCAGCCCCAATGCTTAAAAAGTATTTTCTGTCAAGATATTATATGCTTTGCACAAGTTTAAATTTTGCATTTTGCCCATCAATTCTTATCATTTCCTACCAGAAGAATGACTTGTATTTCTGATTCTCTACATGTACTTTACTTACTGAACTAGGCTGGCTAGAACTCCCTCACCTCCTTCAATGGTATCAAGTCGCACTCGCCCACAAACTTGTTAACCATCCTCTAAAGGTCCCATCCTCCCAGTATCTACTCCAACCCTATCTCACCACCAGACCACTATGATCCAGCAACAAAAATCAATTACAGGTTACTAGAGCCAATAACACTGCTGGAGAAGCACTATTCTCCAGCGCTATAGCCAAATTATGGAACACCCCCCCCCCCCCACAATAACCTCTCTACCATCATATGTTCATAGGTTGATACTAGGCTGTCTGCCCTAGGGCACTTACAAGCCTAGCCAGAGTGTATTTGGCTTTCGCCACCCTTTTAAATGAGTTTACTATACCCTTTTAAGGTTAGTTTACTGTGCCTCTGTCTAGCAGTGACGCAGAAGTGATCCCCGAGGTAAAACCTACGATCTCCCATCCACTCGTCAAGATTTCTCTTGAAGAGAAGCAGTGAGGGGCTCTGTCTGACATGGACTGGGATTCTATTCCAGAGTGATGGCAGCCTCTGGGTTATAAATCTGTCCCTTCAGCATGTTCTATTAATTTCTGTGCTGAGGTTTAAGTCCCTCGAGCGGGTAGCTCTAAGGGATTTGGATTTTCTGAGGTGGAGCATGTCCATTAAATCTGGGTTTGACATGGCTTTATACGTCAGGCACAGGTCGCCTCTGAGTAGGTGGTATGCAACTGAGTATAGCTGGAGTTTCTTTAACCGGGCAGCATAGGTCATCTGTTTGAGTCCCTTTATCCTCTTGGTGAGGTACTTTTGGGGTCTTTCCAGTTGCTGCAGGTGTCGGGTAAGGTACATCCCAAATGGGGCATTGTATTCTATTATGGGCCTGATGAGTGATGAGTAGAGGGGCACAATGACCTCTCTTGATCTAGATGTGAACCCTTCCGTGATAAGGTGGGCTATATAGAAGGTCTTTCTAACCACTTTGGCGACGTAATTGTCAAAGGAAAGATTGCTATCCACTTGGGTCTCCAAATCCCTAATTACTTCTTCCATACTTAATGGATTACCACCTATGTGGTAATTTGTGGGCACTTTGTTTTTCCCAAAGGGGATGACTATGCACTTTTGGCATTTAGCTTTAGGCCATGGTTCTGGCACCAGTTATCCATCTCTGTGAGACCCTTTTGGAGGATGTCTGTGTCAGTTGGTGAGTCGATTATGGCACCCAGTCTGCAGTCATCTGCGAACTTGGTCAGCCATAGTCCTCCCGTGTTAGCCTGTACCTCAGAGAAATATATACCGAACAAGAGAGGTCCCAGGATTGAGCCTTGTGGGATGCCACTAGTAACTGGTTTAGAGTCTGATATGGCTCCCGCAATTCTGACCATGTAGGTTCTATCCTTGAGCCAGTTTGCAACCCATCTTGTGACATAGGGGTTGATATTTAAGCTGGAGAGCTTATTTATGATGCCCGAGTGGGGTATTGTGTCAAAGGCTTTTGCAAGGTCCAGGTAGGTTGTGTGGACTACCTTCCCTTCATCTATGGCCTTGGTGACTGTTTCAAAGAAGTCAACCAGGTTCAGGAGGCAGGATCTGCCCTTAACAAAGCCAAATTGGGTAGGATCCAGCGTCTGCAGGTCCCCAATGTCTTTGTTTATGAGCTCCATGATGATCCGCTCCATAGCTTTGCAGACCAGGCTAGTCAACCTTATGGGGCAATAGTTTTCAGGGTCCACTGAGGCACCGCCTTTGTGGAGTGGGACCACTGTTGCTGTACGCCATTCCTTGGGTACATATCCTGTACTAAGGCTGAGGTTGAACAGTAACTTTATATGAGGTTTTAGCTCTTCTTGGAGCTCGTGTAGGATGCAGCCCGGGACACCGTTTGGTCCTATTGATGCTGTGTTTTTTGCCTTGGAGAGGGCAGCTCTCAGCTGAGCATCTGAGATGTCAGGGAGGCGACTCTCTGCTGGGATAGATATTTGCTCTTTTGTGGGGGAAGGGGGGGGTTTGCACTGAACCTGTCTGCCAGGATGTTGGCTATGTCTGTGGGTTCAGTGCATTTCTTGTCATTTTGGATTAATTCTGAACATATCTGGGAGTTGCCACCCAGGTTTCTAACATAACTAAAGAAGGCCTTGTGATTATCTTTGGTGTCCTGTGCAATTTTTCTCTCGAAGTTGGCCTTGGATGATTTTATGAGGGACTGTAGTTTTTTGCTAGTACTGATCAGAGATGCCTTTCCTTTTAGGGATTTAGCTCTATCATGTAGTAGCGTCCTCCTTTTGTTGTAAAGCTTATTTATGGCTGGGGTCCACCAGATTGGACGCCTGTCTTTGGAGGATTGGGTCTTGGTTTTATTTGGGATTGCATGATCCATGCATTCCTGAAAGTGTCCATAGAATGCGTTTATAAAGGTTTCTAAAGTAAGTTTGGGCCGTAGTTTCCGCTGGCCCAGGGGCTTTGAAGGATTTCACCTTGGTTTTGAGAAGTGTGAAGTTAGCTTTTGAGAAATTTTTCACTTTGGTTTTCTGGGCTGGGGGTGGGGTCGGGATATGGATGTCGAGTGAAATTAATTTATGGTTCGATCTTACCAATGAGGGGTATACTTCTGGTGTGGAGCATAGAGTCCCCATGTTGGTGATGATCAGGTCCAGTATGTTTTCCACTCTTGTGGGAGTGGTGACTAGTTGTTCCATAGCATTTGAGTTTATAAATTCAAGGAACCTTTGGGCTAGGGCGTTGGGGCTTGAGTAATGCTCCCAGTCTATGTTTGGGTAGTTGAAATCACCCAGTATAATGGTGTTTGAAGAGACCTTCATATTCTCCAGTGTTTTCAGGAAGGCCGAGTGAGGTTCCTGAGTTTGGGAGGGTGGTCTGTAGCAGGCTATAAACTGAAAGGCAGTTCTGCCCACTGTTAGTTGCACATGGATGGTCTCTGCTGCTTCATGCAGTGCCACTAACCTGGAGGTGTGAGTATCTTTGATGAATATGGATACTCCCCCTCCTTTTGTGGTTCGGTCCAAGTTTTGAGGCCGAAAAGCATGGTATGAGGTATAGCCTGGTAGTGCTGGGGTGCTCTCAGGAGCCTTGAACCAGGTTTCTGTTACTGCACAGATGTCGATATTCTCCATACTGAGGAGAGCTTCGAGTGCATGCATCTTGAGGTTTAGATTTCTGGCGTTGAGTAGCGTTACCCTTAGTTTCTTTTTCTCTCTTATCTATGGAGGTGGGTTTGTCCTTTAAGCCTTGCCTAAAAAAGGCACTATGGGGGTGGCAAGAGCCTTTGCCAGTATCAGAAAGCCCAGGGGTGACAGGTGCAATCCATCCCTAGCGAAGCAACATGGCTTGTCGAGCATGTCATCCCAGGCTGACAGACACTGGATCCCCTTTGAATGACACCAATACTTTAGCCAATTGTTAAAATTGATCATTTTGTCTTTATACTGTGGCATCCTTCTTGGTGAGGGTAAGATGCTACTCAAGGTCAGGGTCATACCGGCCTGGGCTACATGATCAGAGAGCTCCTCTTTGTCTCTTTTCATGTAGTCCAGGGAGGTACGTCTCAGGTCATTCACACCAGCATGGACAATGACCGAGTCATATTTGTACTTGCTTTGGAGTGATCTGAGTGCTTGCTTTATGTGGCGGATCCTGGCACCTGACAGGCAGCTTACCGTGACCCTCTCCTTGTTCAGTCTGGTGAGTGGGACGTCAGTGTGTCTGACGATAGAGTCACCTATTACAAGTGTATCAGGTGTGTTGTTGAGCCTTAAGAGCTGTGTTTGTTTGGCACACTAACTTTGTGAATTATGTGTTACACGTGTTTTGTTTTGGGGTAGCAGGTGCTTGGATGTCTGCTTTGGAGGTCTGTGCTGCTTTGGCAGATTCTTATTTAGAGCCTCTGAATATGTTTTTGTGTGTTTATGTGTTTGGTTAGACATTGTGGCAGGTCTATGTGAGACTGGATTTGTGGTGTGTGTGGTTACCTTCTCCTCCTGACCGACTGGGCCAGTACTGAGTTGAGAGAGCTCAGCCTCCAGTTTGGCTATATGGTTGCAGCTCTCACAGATATTTGAGCTTGTTGGGAGGAGAGGGTTGTCTGTGTACATGAGGCAGTTGTAACATTGCCTCAGGATTCCCAGATTCACTGGCTGGACTGGAGAGGAAACCAGCATCTGTCCTTTGGTCATGCCAGAAAAGTATAGGTAACTCCTTTATAACTGATCAAAAAGGACCAATAGGGCCGAGTGCTCAAGGGAGTATCTAGGGATGTAGTGCTTTTGGTTTATTAGTGCTAACTTATATAAAATTGCTTGTATGAGCAAGTGCAGGGCTTTAGATAAAAAATAGGGTCCTTATTTTAAGAGTTAGAGCAGTTCTAAGGGAAAAAGTGAAGAGTAGACTTTGTGGAGCCAAAAAAGGTTTAAGCCCGATTAAGCGGCGCGGTCCGATGCTGCGCTATGCGCAAAATCGCACAAATCCATGCCAAAGCGGGTTTTATACAGGGGGACTTGAAAGAGCTAGAAATTAGCCCAAAATGGCCAATAAACTACAAGATTCTTGTGCTGGGATCACTCCTCCAGGGACAGCTAGGCTGCTCAAAGCTCCCCACTCCCACTGGTGAACAAAGAAGCTTCCTTCTATCTAAGTAAGGAAATGGGCAAAACAGGAACTATCCAAAAGTCCGGAATACAGCAAAGCCTGTATTAGGGACTATTCTAGGTCAGGAAAGGCGTGAAACAAGGATTTTTTTTTTTTTTGCAAGACAGACAGCAGAAAATGCAGTAAATATTTAACACAGGCTAGTGCACTTGAGTGTGTAACCTCAACAGGTAAATTCAACAACAAGACAAACTTTTAAAGTGCAGGTATAAATTAAATGTATAACAAGCTTTAAACAGGCAAAAGAGCAGATATAACTCGCTTTTTGGCGAGAAAGGACAGTTGCAAAGGTGATAGCAGTAAAATATACTTAAATCAGGTAAGCAGTTGCTCTTTTTTGTCTCTCTGCTGCTAGCACCACTCTGCAGGACCACGAGGAGCTTTGCTGAGGAGGAACAAGCGCAAATACCATGCCAAAGCGAGTTTTATACAGGGGAACTTGAAAGAGCTAGAAATTAGCCCAAAACGGCCAATAAACTAGAAGATTCTTGTGCTGGGATCACTCCTCCAGGGACAGATAGGCTGCTCAAAGCTCCCCACTCCCACTGGTGAACAACTCCCACTGGTGAACAAAGAAGCTTCCTTCTATCCAAGTAAGGAAATGGGCAACACAGGAACTATCCAAAAGTCCGGAATACAGCAAAGCCTTTATTAGGGACTATTCTAGGTCAGGAAAGGCGGGAAACAAGGATTTTTTTTTTCTTTTTTTGGAAGACAGACAGCAGAAAATGCAGTAAATATTTAACACAGGCTAGTGCACTTGAGTGTGTAGCCTCAACAGGTAAATTCAACAACAAGACAAACTTTTAAAGTGCATGTATAAATTAAATGTATAACAAGCTTTAAACAGGCAAAAGAGCAGATATAACTCGCTTTTTGGCGAGAAAGGACAGTTGCAAAGGTGATAGCAGTAAAATATACTTAAGTCAGGTAAGCAGTCGCTCTTTTTTAATCTCTCTGCTGCTAGCACCACTCTGCAGGACCACGAGGAGCTTTGCTGAGTAGGAACAAGCGCAAATACCGTGCCAAAGCGGGTTTTATACAGGGGAACTTGAAAGAGCTAGAAATTAGCCCAAAACGGCCAATAAACTAGAAGATTCTTGTGCTGGGATCACTCCTCCAGGGACAGATAGGCTGCTCAAAGCTCCCCACTCCCACTGGTGAACAACTCCCACTGGTGAACAAAGAAGCTTCCTTCTATCCAAGTAAGGAAATGGGCAACACAGGAACTATCCAAAAGTCCGGAATACAGCAAAGCCTGTATTAGGGACTATTCTAGGTCAGGAAAGGCGGGAAACAAGGATTTTTTTTTTTCTTTTTTTGCAAGACAGACAGCAGAAAATGCAGTAAATATTTAACACAGGCTAGTGCACTTGAGTGTGTAGCCTCAACAGGTAAATTCAACAACAAGACAAACTTTTAAAGTGCAGGTTCATGCACCCACATCAAAGCTTTACTTAAAGCACACCTAAAAACATGCTGGCTATGCCCTTGTAACTCTCCCCTCTAACTGCTCCCACTCCATCTACCCTCTACCTCTCTTCCACCCCACAAACTACCATTGATTACAGCAAGCTCTGATTCTTCCATGCCTATCTACTTATTATATGGCAGTGACCTCTTATTGTAACAATTGTTAACATCTGCATTGACTTTGTGGATAAAACAGATGCTAGTTATCTACTGAATGTACTATGTTCCTCTGTAGCTATGTTTGTAATATTTTAATTGCTAGGATTCTTCATCTGTAACTATGTCTGTAATATTTTAATTTGTGGAGCTTTTCTCCCCGGGCCTCTGCTGAAAATGGACCTGCGTCCAGTCGGACATTCCCAGTCAACAAATGTAAATAAATAATACATAAATAAATACTTTAGATTTCACAGTATCATGGTCTTTCACTTCTGTATTACTCACAAAGTCTATTCATATTTCTGTTAAAAAAACATGCACATTTTACTGAACTTACTTGTTTTTGCCTTAATCCAGCTCTATAAAATGCCCATTTCCAGTACAGGTTATACAGGACTGACTGATGGCTAGGCAATGAATTCTCTCATGCTTATAGTTCCATCTACTGCAAACTTAAATTAAAATAATACAAGCACCTCTACTTTGGAGTCTGACATTGCTCTATTTTTATACATTCACTGTTGATGGTCATTGTTGATGTGACACCTTGACTCCATTTACAAAATGGGAAAAAAGAGTTGATGCCAATGCCTTTTATAAAACATTTGGATTTTATTTCTCATTTTCACAGTACAATAAAAAACTTAAATTACCTTGCACACTGCTTCTGTATCCGTTACATATATAACCCTCCACTATGTTTCTACAGATCTTTCTCAAATCATTCCTCTGCCATCTGCAAGCAGCACTACATATCCACTCCCTTCTCAGACCAGTCTCTCTCTCTCACTAGGAATCATTCTTTTCACTGCATATCTCCACACACATGATCTCCCTCATGGACCAAAACATTTACTCTCATGGCCACCATTAATGCTTTTCTTTCACCTCCCCTTATAATAGACATTTCCTTTTTCTTCTTGTAAGACACAGCCTACAATGTTCTCTTACTCCTTATGTAGGAATAGTAGTATAAATACCACCTTGCGTCTCTCCTGAAAAGAATCTACAAGGCTCATGGGACTAAGTCAACAAACAATAAATAAATAAAACTCTTTCTCTTGAAAGTAATTCCTCCCATGCCTATCCACACAAGCCTGCAGTAGTACAGAAGTCATAAAGCTCTGCCAGCTTGTCAAAGGCTATATTAAACATATTCTCTTATCTCATCGAAACAATGAATCAAATATTGGCACACCACCATCTGACAACATTTTTAGTTCAGCTCCCCAAGCCTTTTACTGTCTCATGTGAAATTCATCAACAACAAAACTGAATCCCTTAAAACCTGGATTAATCATTACTGACTGGATTATTAAAAAAGAGAAGCATGTTTAACATAGAGTAATGTCCTCCACCCCACCAATTAGTTTAAGTACAACTTCCCTAAGGAAGACGGCTGTTTCTGCCATGTAAGAAATAAAAGAAAATTATGTGATCATCTGTAAAATTAACTTATGTTTAGTAACAAATTAAAAACACAACAACTCTAATATTATGCAGATACTTAGGCTTAAATCTACCAAGAAAATAATCTCAAAATATTATTTTTCACTGTAGCTTGTAGGAGAATTGTCTGTGGCTTGATATAAGCATCATATCTTAAATGTGTTTTCCCCCAATGTGGGTAGGTTACACATTCTCGTCACAGACTTCAATCTTATTGTTCAAAACAAAATACAAACATCTGTAATTTAAAAGAAAATGTCACAAATGTTGACTATTATTCAGTAGTTTGCACGCAGATAATTGAAAGACCACATACATTTTCAGATTTTCATAACTGGATACAGACAAGTACTAAAACTATTGGTATACCAAGTACAGGGCTGGCTGAAAATGTTGATCTCTACACTCCTTTATTCTCAGTTATGGTT
This sequence comes from Protopterus annectens, assembly GCF_019279795.1. NCBI lineage: Eukaryota > Metazoa > Chordata > Ceratodontiformes > Protopteridae > Protopterus > Protopterus annectens. The sequence goes on from NC_056745.1 coordinate 884,733,638, forward strand.
GAAGACCAAGACAGGACATAATACCTAGCCTTCACATACATTTATACATACAAATAAACAAAATAAATATATAAATATTCTGTTTACTTTCTGAAAATTCAGCAAGGTCAATTACAAACTGAGATTTCAATGAAGTTTCTACTGAATGTTCTAGCAGCTTGACTCTTGCTAAAATGTTTATTAACTATTACTTCTGGAATACTAGATGTTTTACAACACTCTGCATATGACTGCTAATCTACCACAGTTATATTCAATGAAGATCTCAAAAATGTGCATGCTTATGCCAATCTCTAACATCTCCCCCAGCTTTGGAATCCTTTAATCTTCCTTCTTCTCTGCTGTTTATTTCATTCTGAGCCTTACACTTCATCTTGCATGTTTCACTAATTATTTATTTGAAGTACAGTAAATCTGATCATACTGTCATCCTGACTTCATTCAGCTCCATAACTAGGGTTACCACCTGCCCTTCTCTGCAAGGGACAGTCCCTTTTTGAGCAGTTCTGTCCTGTGAAAGCAACTTAAAAATGGCAAATGTCCTGAGATGTTAGGCCAAAAAATACTGGATATGTTTTCTTTAATAGTTGCTGTGACACCCCAACACTGGCACAGTAACGAAGGAGCCTAAATCCTGACCACTAGCACCTGTGGGGGACATACATTGGGTGGATGACAAGTACACACACAGTATTTCCAGATGCAGCTCTCTGCATCAAGTGCAACTTCACTTAAGAGCACTCAGAGACCACAGTCAGTGTGGGCTGGTTTCTCCCTCTTTCTCCAGATCCCCAATACGACTCCCCACTGGCACAGCTACAGAGCTGAGATCTCAGTTGAGTGGCCAAGCCAAGACCTCCAGCACCCTCTCTATCCAACCAGTGCTTCATGTCCCTGCCCAAGTAGCTGACAAACACACTGCTTGAGGTTTGATTTATATACAAATGCACACACTCACCTGGGAAAGGATGGCACAGGTTTGCTAGCTATGTCCCCTTTTGCCCAGACTATAAGGTAGTTATCACTGCCACCAGCTACACCCTTATCAACTACTTTAAGGCCCTTAACAAAGTGTGTCCAATCTTACTGTGTAATGTTAGTATTAATCCAAATAGTAGTTTGACCAAGAGCAAGGTTATTAGGAGTGGCCCACAGTGTCACCCAATAAATATGCAAGTACTCTCAGAACGTAAACATGTCTCACAAATATCAGCCACAATGAAAGATTTAAATATATTTAATAACAAATAATAAAAGAACAAGAAAATACTCAGTACATAATCAGTTACATCAGTGTTTGAAATCACAGGAAATATTTAAAACAACATTGCAAAATATTTCTCCAGTAAACAAATGTTAAATAAAATAAATAGTCTCAAATAAATAAAGAAAACATCTAAGCTATACTTCACTATATTCCTGACTATATCAAAGAGAAATTACTGTACCCTAGTTAACTTACTTACAGAGCAACAAGGCAGATGTAGTGAGTGGATGCTCTTGTCAGGTCAAAGACATCATAAAAAATGCATTCTCTCTCTGAGACTTCCCAAATTAGTATCCCAAATGTTACTGCTGGGATACCTGCAGAATGACATAATTTCTTGTCATCTGACTTCAGTTCCCTGGCTCAAAACAACCACTGATACCAGCTGGTAGCATTTAGCATCTAACTGTAAAAATACATAAACAATGTATTTTCTTAGATCTAAAGCAGATCCTGGAAGTCATAAAACAATAAACACTTACAAGACAATACAAAAACTTCTAATTCTAGACATTGTGTCTGTTACTGCACTGAAACTGAAAGATAACATTCTTTTATTACATGATCATAAAATAATTTAAAATTTCTGCTATTTTTCTGTAATTAACCTCCTGTGTTCCAATTTCCATTGTTAAAATATATACATCTAAACAGTTAAAATAGTGTATATACATTTCTGTTCTAATCTAACAAGTTAAACTGTGGTTACACCCCTAACCTCAGTACTTTACAAAATACTTCTTCAGTACACGTCTGTACAAACTATCTTATATGACATACAGTACTAATACATTTGTAACACAAGCATTCTTCTACTTCTTTCCGCTTTTCCCGGTTAGGGGTCACCACAGCAGATCACCTGTCCGCTCATGATTGGCAGTTGAGTTTTTACGGTGTCGAGTTGCCAGCCCAACCTTCCACAGAAGGCACACACACCCACACACTCACACCTAGGGCCAATTTGGAGTGTCCAATCCACCTACAGCATGTCTTTGAAATGTGGGAGGAAACCGGAGCACCCGGAGGAAACCCACATGACCACAGGGAGGACATGCAGACTCCGCGCAGAAAGCACCCCAGCCAAGGATCGAACCGGAGAAACTCTTGCTGTGAGGCGACAATGCTAACCACTGCACCACCGTGGCCGCCCTTTGAAAGGTATGCTGATATTAACAAATGACATATAATTATTTACAAAATTCCAGATAGCTGGGCTGGCAGTATCTCCTTTCATGACAGCTGCATAAAACAGTTATTTTATATCTGAAACACCTAATTATTATAGGAAATAGCATAAACAACTAAAAGGTTACAAGCATAAACTTTGTTTTTGGCAAAAAAAAATGAAGTTCTCTCCTTTGCCCTTGCTGTGGGCATGTTTTGTCCTGCAAAATATCACCTTTCTACAAAAAATGCCCCAATATGAGCATTTGAAAAGGTGGCAAACCTACAACTAGCAGATCACAGACACAGCCATATTATATCCCAAGTTTTGTAACATAACCGTTTCTAGACTTGAATGTAAAATGAATGTATACTCTCTCCACCACTCACAGATTCAACACCTGTAAATTATTTGGCATACTTTACAACCTTGTTTTCTATCTGTCTTCTCCTGTGATTCATCTTTGGAAGAAAAAAAATTCAGTGGATGCTTACACAAGTTCTTTACAAAATGCTAGACATGCAGGAAATGGACTAGGTTTAAGAGATACCAACAACTTTCTCCTATTGTGCAGGACACTGCTAAAGTCACAATTGGAGTAATGTGTCTAATTCTAGGAGTTAATAAGAGGTAGGGAGATAAAAAAAGTAATCAATATGCAAACACAGTTAACAAAAAAGGTGAGGAACATGGAGGGGAGTGGTAGAAAGGGCCAGCTACACAAATATCAGTTAGAAGACAACAAAATGAGACTACAGACATAAGAAGGACTGATTGGCTGAACAAGATGCAACGGGGAAAAACAAAAGGTGGCAATTCAAGGCTATCTTAGAGAAATATGTTTTCATATAAATGGTGGTGGAGACTAGAGCACATTTCTAGAGCAGTGGTTACACCCTACTTTAAAAGACAAGCTCATACTTGCAAGGGCTAGATGATATTTACAAGGGGAAGGGAAACTGCACATTGGATGGACAAGCTGCCAGACTCATGCAGATTTGCTACCTCACCGTTTTTTTTTTTTTACCAGCTCTGTATGCTTTCACGATGCAGCATAACCTGCGGCTAGGTATAATTCTGCATGGCACTACTGTCAAGACAAGCCAGGGTATGTCATAGCAAAAAAATGTAATGACTCACTTGCAGGAAGGAAATTCTTAAACTATAACATTGCTTTTAGCAGTTTATGTGCTCCAGTTTAAAGGAAAATTAAAACACCGAAAAAGCAGGTGGCTAACTTTAGCTTCAAATTGCCTCAAAAAGTATTTTCTCTCTGATAATAAACTATAGCTCTACCTGTATGGCCGCTATTAAGAATGAGGAGAGTGCTGCATTTAATTACCAAGGAGCTGGGAAACAGTATATGCTAATTATAGAAATGTACTTGGCAAGTGGGTGGCAGCCATCAGAACAGACTGACAGCACTTCTGCAATAAGTGTGAGAGATGGCAGCATTCAGCTCTATCACCATTAAATATAAAGCTATTCTTAACAATAAAATCCAGTGCAGATGGTACATTTATGGCTTATGTAAAGCCAAGTCTGAACCTGGTGTTTCTCTAGCTGCAGTAATTTGTCTTTTCAGCTCTGGTGCTTTTCTTTATGACAACATATAAGCCTGAGTGAAAAAGCAGATACTTGGCAGAAGGTATGTGGGTGACTGAACAAGCACAACACCTACAGGGTAGTAATGTTGGCTATAACACATCTTCCTAGATATCAGTTTAAAAAAAGCACTACATCTAGTACTGGCAGATGTCTGTCCCTGCATAATCAGAAAATGCTAATCCACTAGCAAATAAACTGCAGATAAGACAGACTTTTAACAAACCACACCAAGGCTCAACTGTCCAAGGTGAGGACTTTATAATTAAATACAGCAGTTGGCAGCTATGGCACTACCTCTGACTAGTAACACGAAGAAAAAAAATGTTATTTAACTTAATATTCAGAACTGCCTACTTACAACAACAAGGGAAACGTTTTAAAGTGAAAGCAGACCAAGGTCACAGGATTCATGTGAAATACTAAAGCAATGGTAAATGCAAACACTTATGATGTGAAAGTCAAGAAACAATGGATTTGTGAGGTATAGAAATGCACTATAACACTTTAAGCATGGCTTTTGTTAAATACTGGCAATTCAAAATGTTTGTTCTGCAGCAAATTGAGAAATAGTGGAAAGATTTAAAACAATGGCCAGAATAGCTGCGCAAAATGTGCACCTCACTGTCCCCTTTTGTACATGAAAGCAAAGTCACATTTTAGTATTGATGAAATGTTGGCATCTATGTTTACCCAAGCTTATCTGAACACATTTACCTTTGCAGTGTATCTGTTCTTGGAAATTGTTTTTTTTAAAGTATATTGAAACTATCAGCAAAAACAAACTAAACAAAGAAATATAAATAGGCATTCAAAAAATTTTTTTTTTTTCAATAACTTTTATTTTTATTTTTCATTTATATGAGTCATCAAGCATACATATACAAAAAACATGACCACAGTACAGCGTTATCCATTGAGCTTCACACCATATGGTATAGGTCATCTAACACAATTATCTACACTATATACAAAGATGCTTTTACAATTAAGACACTGAATATAACAACAGTACATATATTTGTAAATCAAAACCATAGGATGTTATGAGTGGTTGAACACATGTGACGTTCTAGAGTCCCTAGTGGTGTATTTCCAAGTGTCTCTGTGATGGTTCATGCTAATATGATGTTAAAGGCTTGTTCCCAAACTACCCTACATTTTGTAATTTTGTCTTTTTTATCCATTACGATTTTATGGGCCAATAAATGTTTTATGGCTAACTGTCTGAATCTCTCCCAGGAGATGTTACTTGGGTCAAGCCACTTAAACACTATATATAGTTTCATTAGTAGAAAATTTGTAACAAGTGTAGTGGCTTGTTTCTTTGGAATGTTGGGAGGTAGAATATGTAATATAGTAAATTCCCATGATAGTGTAGATGACTGATGGCCTATTTTTGTAATTGTATTTTAAGAGAGTTCCAAAGTTTATAGACACATTTGTAGCTCCAAAATAGGTGCAGTATGTCAGTTGTTTGATCTTTGCAGTACGGACAGAGTGGTGATCTTGATGCATTAAATTTGTGCAGAATTTCAGGTGTGAAATATGCGTTGTTACTAATCATAAGCTGAGTGTAAGCTAATTTTTGGAAAGGTATGGTCTTCAGTGTTAAGTTAATTGCTTGGTTTATTTGCTGATTTTTTATAGATGGATTTATTTTTCTCCAGTAGTTAGAGAAAAGGAGATCCCTCTGGAATTTAACGTCATTTACTAATTTGTAAGAATTCGTAATGGCTTTTTTAGTTTATAGGGTAGTTTTCCATAGTAAGTTACAGATTTATATGTCGCTGTTGGTTATATTAGTGTTTTGGAGGTAACTGGAACACAATTCCTTAATTTGTCTTAGGATCACTGTATGTGATTTGGGAAGGTTTAAGTTATTTCTCATTTCCTATATCGAGCAGTTAAGGTATGGGTATAAATCTTGGATAGTTTTATTTTTTAATTGGGGATAAGAGTCCAAATTCAACATCTGATTGTTCATTTTTAAGTTTGGGTTTTTATGGAGGGGTTGCAGCAATATCATGACTTGAGCGAGGTTCAGGGATTGAAAGAGTTTTTGTGTTAGGTTGATAGAGTGTTTTAGGGAATCTATAATGTTGTAAGATTTCATTATTTTTTGATTTAGGAATGGTAATCCTTTGGGGTTGATACCTAGTGCTTTAATATATCTATGGTAGATTGTTACCCAGGTAGGAGACCAAGATTTTGTTGTCGGATTGTGTTCAGCTATTCTCAGCACTCTATTAGTGTTAATGATTAGGTAATAAGTTTCAAAGTCTGGAAGGCCCAGTCCTCCTTTATTTTTGGGAAGTGTTAATTTGGGATAAGAGATCCTGGTGTTTTTTGGTTCCCAAATGAACTTTGCAAGTAAAGTGTGCATCTGTTTAAAAAAATCTGTTACATATAATTATTTGTGAAGTCATGAAAATATATAATAATCTGGGTAAAATATTCATTGTGATTATTGAGACTTTAGCCAGGAATGGTAATTTCAGGTTGCTCCATCTTTTGCAGTCTTGCATAATGTCCAGCCATTTTGGGGTTATATTACTTTGGTAAAACTCCTTGTTATTTTGAGAAAATGTGACACCCAGGTATTTAATCTCATCTTTAATTTTAATTGTGCCTAGAAGTGGTATTAGTGAGAAAGGTTTGGGTGGTTTTAAGAGGAAGATATTTGTTTTTTTAAGGTTTAATTTGTAGTTAGACATAGTCGAGAAGTGCTCAATTGTAGCTAGTGTTTTATTTATATCGGAGATTGGTGTAGTACAGTATATATTCAAATCGTCCGCAAAAGCGGAGAAAAATATTTTTAAGATTGTAAATTACTGGAGGGTTATGGTATGTATTTTGTTTAATGGATAGGAGGAGTGGTTCTAGGTATAGGTTGAAAAAGAGGGGTGATAACAGGCATCCTTGCCTAGTTCCATTTTTAATTGGAATTCTATTTGACCAAGTTTTATTTATATATAAAGCTATGTATGGGTTACTGTAAAGAGTTTGTATATACTGTAAAGAGTTTGTATAAACTGAATAAAGTTATTGGGTATGTTAAAGTATGGTAGAGTTTGTAGTAAGAATTCTATATTGACCCTGTCAAAAGCCTTGTGATCGTCAATAACCAGTGCGTATATGTTTGAGTTGTTTCGGTCTGCATAGGATATTAAAGCATTTAGTGTTAGTGTATTGTCACTGGTCTGTCTGAGTGGTGTAAAACTGGATTGTTCGGGGGAGATAACTTTAATATTTTTGTATCTATATTTAGAAGGGAGATATGTCTTTAGCTGTCAGGGTTTTTGGTGTCAGCTTGGTCTTTAGTATAAAAATGGTTTTGGAGGCATTAAAGTATAAACCATTTATTCTATTATTTATTATATAGTTCAGTATATAAAATAGAATTTTGGCTATTAAGGGAGTAAAAGTTTTATAGAATTCTGAGGCGAGTCCATCCGGACCTGGAGCCTTGTGTGCTTTCAAATGTTTAATTGTTGTAATTATTTCACTAGTTGATATAGGTTCACTTAGTTTTTCCTGTTGATTTAGGTCTAGTTTTGGAAATCTCAGGTTTTGAAGAAAGAGGGTTCCATCTTCCTTTGAAGCTTGTAGTATTTGTTCTCCATAAATCTGAGAGTATATTTGTTCAAAAATTTTAACAATGTCCTCATTTTTTGTGTAGTGCTTTTCCCTATATTTTACTTCTGTTATTTTGGAGGCAGTTTGGCGCTGTGCTATAATTCTGGCCAATACTTGAGATGGTAATTGGGCTTCTTCTGCATAAGTGGCTAACATTCTGGTTTCATAAAAAGATAGGTTTCTGGTTTGTAGCAAGTAGAGATCTCTTTGTAGTTTCAAAAGGTCTATCTCTGTTTGACTGCTATGGTTAGCTAATAGATCGTTTTCAAGAAGCTCTATCTTCCTTTATAAATCTTGTTCCTCTTTCAGTTGTGTTTTTTGTAGTATGCTGCTGTTTTAATGAATATTCCCCTAATTTGTGTTTTGATTGTTGCCCATTCTATGTCCATTGGTATCCGGGAGTTAGCAATGTTTGCAAGGGATGCTTTTAGTATTGAATCTATTTCTTTTATTACTTTCGTTTTGGTAAGTAAGTTAGGATTTAGTGACCAGTTATAGCCCCTATTCACAAAGTGTGTCTTTTGGTCCCAATTAATGTTAAGTGTAATTTTAGAGTGATCTGAGAAGAATCTGGTATGAGTAGTTATTGTTGGGTCAATGTTAATAAAAATGTCTGATATTAGAAAGAAATCGATCCTCAACCACATTTGATGGCATTGTGAATAAAAAGTAAATTTTCCAGTTTTGTTGTCACTATCTCCATATTTAAAAGGGTCATATACTTTGAAGTCTTGTTTGAATTCATTTAATGCTAATGAAGCTTGTTTATTATATGTTTTGGTCAAATTAGATTTGTGCTTGTCTGGGTTTTGATATGTGTTCCAGTCACCCCCAATCACCAGAAAATGGTCCTTAAACTGGTTTAAGATGGGGTATAATGATGTACAAAAGTGAGGTTGGTTGTTACAGGGTGCATATACATTAAGTAACATTAATGGTTTTGGCAATGTGGGGTTCGTAAATATTACATAACACCATTTTCCCTCCTTGTCTGCTTTAGTTTCAAGTATTTCATCCTGGAATTGGTTCTTAATTATTATAGCTACACCTGCACTGTTTGTTTTACCCTCCGATGCTATGATTTGACATATCCATTTTCTCTTGCTAATTTCTGCCCATTGTTCAGTAGTAAGGTGTATTTCTTGTATTAATAAAATGTTGGCTTTAGCTTTTAGTGTAAAATGTAAGAGTAAATTCCTTTTCTGCTTATTCTGGAGCCCTTTGACATTCCACGAGTCAAAACCCCACATTTATGTGTTGGGTATGTTTGTAATACGTGCTCGTGAGATGGTTTTGATTTGTAATCTTTGCATGTGTATGTTGTGTGATAAATTTGGAAAGCATTTTACTATTCCTGTCCTTACTCTGTGCCTAAACACTATACCCTTGGACCAGGAATAAAACAGGGAGCAGAGTGATAGTTCAGTAAGTAGTTCCCTTCTCAAGGTAGTTTCAAGTTGTGTTATCCCTTTATGGACATATGTATTATCTTTTACCCCCCCCCCCCCGCATTACTATTTACAATGCAAAGAAAGCTAAACAGACTAGTTTCCTAGAAAAGCACTACTGAAAATGTTCTAAGCTCTTCCAACAAAAGATTTATACAGTCATGTTAACACAATTTAAACGAACAACATCTATGGTTTAAAAATTGTGACTTATTTCTACTTTAAATGCATTTCAAACAGGATAATACAAAACATTTCTACATGGAATTATATCAAGTTCTAAGATATAACATTCTTTGCCAAAGGTCATGCATGGTAAAACTACATTTGCTTACATTTAACTCCTCTTACACCTCGCTTATTTAACTTTTTTAAGCCATTTTATGTGCCTTTAAACACTTTAACACAATGTTCTATAGTCAGGCGTAAAAGGAGGAGCAGAAGAAAAAAAAAAGTTTACACAGCCAAGTCAGACAGGATTTCAGTTGCAACTTGCATATTTGTCTAAATATATTCTCTGAAGGCTATTGAACATAATTTGTGTATTCTAGAAGTTTATCCTCCTCAGTATACTTTTAATTTTTAATGTTATATAACAAGCATCTTTCAGTATAACTTCTTAAGCATTAAATAGCAATCTCATTAATTATGACTTGTGATTCTTATCTACCAAACAAAAACCCAGCTATAGTCTCGAGAGTCATATTAGTGAGTGTTAAGCGAAAAAGTTTTAAAAACATACTGTTATTTGTCTTTTTCCTCTTCTTGCAAAGTGAACATGTTATTTGTTGGGATATGCCTATCAAAGATGGGCCTCATCTGTGAACAAAATGCAGCATTGCTTATGAACCTGAATAATAACTGTTTTGTGCTTTTCAGAATAAAGAGACTTGGTTATAGCTTAGTGAAGCCTGGGATAAGGATGCATGGCCGAGTAAGAGTTAATTTACTGAAGCAGGCTGTGTCCTGGAAAATTTGAGCTACCATTGTTGAACTGAACATTTTGTGCTTCTTAAAACATTCTGCACTGACTGTTGGTTTGAGGTAATTTTTGATAAACATGATTACCACAGGTGTTTTCCATAGCCAACTGTCAACGGTCAGAAATGTAACAAAAAGTTGTTTTGCTTGCAGTATAAAAGTTGATGTCAGTAAACAAGTTGACCAGAGGAGGAGATCATCTTGGCCAACATGCTGTATAATCTGGTTAGCTGCTAATAAAGAAGTTTTTCATCACCTGAGACAGATGTGACTCGTTTGAATTTTTCTTCTGACATTTTGGTCCTTCGGACCGGAAACCTCTACGAAGATACGGATCAGACCGACAGAGAGACCGAAAAACCTGCGCAGGTGAGGGTTTCTCATCTTAAGATTCCCTCGATTGAAAGTCCTCCGACTGATTTGTCGTTGAGAGGAGGCCGGCCGCTCTCTGATCCCTATCTGAGGGACGGTTTCTGAATGAAAAGGGGAAACGGAGTCTCATCTGGTTCAGGTAGGATGAAAAATAAATTTTCTTTTAATTTAATTTAATCTTGTAGACAAGGGTTTTATTTTTAGTTAAGGGTGGGTAGGATTACTTGTTAAGATTATTTTGTTAGGATCACCCATTAAGATAGCCCCATTTTATAATAAGCCCTGTAAAATAACTTTGATACAGTCCTAAAATAAGAAATCTAGGGGAAACATGGTTTGAGTTGCTGCAAGTGTGAGAGTGATGTCTGTTTAAATGTTGATGCTAAGTATATGAAAGGTTTAAACGAAAATAATGTTAAATTTTTGAAAAAGTGGAAGTTGAAATATGATTTTGATGGTACCCTGAATAAGAATGCTTGTGCAAAATTGGTTAGAGATTTGAAAAGAGATGCAGGAACTAGAACTAAAAAGCAAAGACAATTGGGATTTCCCCCAAGCACAAAAATGGTTAGAAGAAGCAAATAAACGCGCTATAAAAGACCAGGAAAAAGAAAAAAATAAATCAAAAGGGTTCACTGGTGCTAAGTGGAAAAGTAGCTTTATTTTTAGATAAGGAGGATGAGCATACAGTTTATGTGGTACAAAGGCAGGCAACTGCCCCACCGTATGGGGAAATTGCTGCTGCCGTACCGGCGGAACCGCCTCAATATCAGTCTGAAGATGTGGGATCTGTACAGCAGGGTGGGTTATTGGCTGCTCAAGGAAGTGTTGTGACCCCTCCAATTTACACGCAAATTCCCGTAGTGCCCAAGGTTGCTTTGCAACAGGTAGACCAACCTATGCAGTTAAGGTCAGGACCAGCAGGGCAAGGATGTTGGGCCATTAAACTTTCTGACTACTCAGAAGCTCTTCCCTTAATACAAATTGCAAACTCACAAGCAGGGGATGTTGGACAAGAGCCAACTATTTTAGTTTATCGTCCCTGGGCTAGAGAGGATATAAAACGAGCTACAGATGGTATTCCTCATCCCAAGGTTAATTTTCAAAAGTTTTCTGAGGACATAGTTGGTATGCGTTTAAGTTATCATCTAAATGGTTTGGAAGTAGAACAAGTAGTGCGACAAATCCTGGGTCCAGATTGGCACTTAGTTTTTGGTACTTGGACATGTAAGGCAGATGATGGCACTACATTAAAGCATAATTCTGGGGTGTTAGACACGCGAGTCACTGCTCTGTTAAAGAGAATTTCTGATAAGTGGCGTCCAAGAGCAGATTGGACAGTAATAAATCGGTGCATTCAAAATTATGATGAATCTGTAGATCACTATATTGCAAGATTGACAGAAGTGTTCAATAACCATTGTGGAATGATGATTCCGCAGGATCAGACCAATGATAGTCCGTATGAACAGCAATTGAAAAATGCTTTTCTTAAGGGTTGTAGGGCTCCAATAAGTAGTTTTATAACTAAGCATATGGTAGATCATAGAACATGTAGACTGCAACCTTTGTTTGAATATGCACGGCATGCTGAGCGACATTTCAATTTAAAAAAGAAAAAGAAAGTACAAGTGTTAGCAGTAGGGGATGATGGTGGTATATTCTTGGTACAGGACCAAAGGGGGCAAGGGCGCCATGGTGGCGTAAAAAAAACGTGGAGGCCCAAAATGGGACACGTTAAATAAACCGGGTGGACATTCAGAGGAATATGAGGGGAGGTAAAAATGTGGAGACTGTTTTAAGTGCAGTAGACGTGGCCACTTCGCTGCCGACTGTGAAGAGTGGCTACACCCCCCCACAGCTTACGAACAAGGGCTCCACATGACTATATGATAGTAAAGGAAGGCGCTAAATTCATTATTGTGATTACAGAAGAAAGTGAGAATGATTGTGATGATGATGAGGCAGACACTCTCTGCGATGAATGTCAGAACACTCAGAAGGAAGGGCGGGATTGTGACTGTGAAGTCATAAACCTGGCAAATTTGGGTATTGCTATGCATCTAGATCAAAAACCCATGATAGAGTTTTTGGTTGAGGGACAGAAAGTGGAGTTTTTATGTGATTCAGGTGCATCACGTACACTTTTGGGTCCAGCAGTTCTGCCTCTGAACTGCAAAACAGATGAGTTTGTCCTTGTGAAAGCGGCAAACGGGAAAATCTATAAGGAACCACGGTCTCATCCTCTATTGTTCACAGATCCGCAAACAAACCAAACTGTTAGGTGTAGGGTAATTATATCGAAAGTTTGTCCAGTTAACTTGCTGGGAAAAGATTTGATGCATTTGTTTGGAATAGCAGCAATTCCCACACCTAAAGGCATTGAGGCGAAAAGGTTGGCGGATGGCTTGGTGGTACAGGGAGTACAAAACGTGTTTTACTGGTATAGCCAGGACTTGATTTCAAACGGGCCGGGGAGGGTTGATACAGATTTGATCAACCTAGCTTTAAGTAAATCTAGGAGCGGGTCACCGCAGGTTGCGGCGCACTTACATTGTACAATGTTCTACAGAAAGGCCCCTGGACCGGATAAAGAATTTGAAAAAGAATTCTTTAAGCACAAACGTGCAAGGATAATTTTGAATGATATGTTTTGGGATACGCAAGGTAATACAGTAGTGACCTGTACTTTGACCAAGGAAATGAGTTCTTTATATCGCTCAGGTTATAGCCCACATATTTCAATTACTAAAGCGGTGGGGACACATTGGGTAGATTTGGCGAAAAAGGTAACGAATTGGGACACAATGTCCGAAAGTCAATTGAAAGAACAACAGATCCAGGTACAAAGATTAAATTGGGTGACTTGGGCACAACCAAGTGTGCACCTCAGGGATGACAAAACAGAAATGGCATGACAAATCCTCCTAACTCAAGAGGAAGATAGTGCGTTAAGTGCCTTACCTGTAGATTTATGGTCAAAAGGTGAAGGGGATGTAGGACTGATGAAAACAGCAGGTGAAGTTTGTATAACTCCAAAGTCAGGTTTTAGACCTCGTAAGCACCAATACCCGCCAAGTAAACAAGCAGAGGAAGGAATTAAGCCAGTTATTGAGCAGCTAAAACAGGTAGGAATTCTTGTTGAATGTCCAGATTCGCCCTGCAATACTCCGTTGTTTCCTGTAAAGAAACCGGATGGGTCATGGAGGTTGGTTCAGGATTTACAAGCAGTTAATTCGGCTGTAATCCCAAGAGCACCGGTGGTCCCTGACCCCTATACATTACTTAATGATTTACTACCTCAGAACAGATATTTTTCTGTCATAGATATAAGCAATGCTTTTTTTCTCCATACCACTACATAAGGAGAGTAGATTTTGGTTTGCATTCACTTATCAAGGTAAAAGATACACCTACACCAGATTGCCACAGGGTTATTGTGAGAGTCCGACAATATTCGCACAAGAAATGGCTGCGAATTTAGCTCAGTTTGTTCCCCCAGAGGGAAGCCAGGTTCTGTTGTATGTAGATGATATTTTGTTGGCCTCACCCACGCAGGAAAGTTGTAAAAGGGATACCCTTGCCCTTCTTAGTTTTTTAGCTGAGCAAGGACATAAGGTAAATAAAGAAAAGTTACAATTGTGGAAAGCACAAGTAAAGTACTTGGGTTATTTAATTTCGCAGGCAGGTAGACAACTGGAGAACAAAAGAAAACAAGCAATTCTTGAGGCACCTATGCCCACAACTAAGCGGGAGATGATGTCCTTTTTAGGTGTGACTAATTTTTGTAGAAGTTGCATCCCTAACTATGCTGAGGAAGTAGGGCCATTGACCGCACTAATCTATGACACTCCCATGGCAGCTAAAAATTATATACAGTGGACAAATAAGGCAATACAGGCATTTAATAGAATTAAGCAATTGATAGTAGGATCCTCTGTTTTGGGTTTTCCGAACTATTCTAAGCCGTTTATACAAATGGTTGATTGTAAGGGAGGATATATGACTTCGGTTCTCGTACAGGTACATGGGGATAAACAGAGACCGATAGCTTTCTACTCCTCCAGATTAGATCCTGTTGCAAGGGCACTGCCGCATTGTGTTCAAGCTGTAGTGGCGGCCGCCATGGCAGTACAAGCCTCAGCATCATTAGTTTTGTTTCACCCATTACAATTGCGGGTTCCACATTCAGTAGCTACTATACTTTTGCAAGATAAGATAACCTTTTTATCTCCTAGTCAATATTTGTCATGTATGACAGAGCTGCTGACACAGCCTCATATGACCATAGAAAGATGTACTACTCTTAATCCGGCGACACTTTTGCCGACTCCAGAAGAAGGTACTCCACACGTTTGTTTAGGGAGCATTCATGACAAAGTACTTCCCCGACCAGATTTAACGGATATTCCGTTGGTAGATTCTGATCTCGTTTTGTTTGTAAATGGATCAGCAAAGAAAGACACTGTAGGAAAAACACTAGTAAGGTATGCAGTCACCACAGAAGCTGAAGTTTTGGAGGCAAAGAGATTGTCAAACATTTATTCTGCACAAGCAGCTGAGTTGGTGGCTTTGACTCGAGCTTGTACCTTAGGGGAGGGTAAAAAAGTGACAATTTATACAGACAGTCAATATGCTTTCTCCACTGTATATGTTTTCGCTCAACAATGGAAGAATAGGGGAATGGTTACTGTGACAGGCAAACCAATAAATCACAGAGATTTAATTTTACATTTGTTAGATGCAGTGCAACTATCACTTCAGATAGCGATATGTAAATGTTCCGCACATACCAACAGAAAAGATCCTGTCTCCAGGGGAAATGCCCTTGCTGATATGGCTGCAAAAAAGGCAGCTCAAGAAAATGATTTGCTTTTACATGACAATGATTTAGAGCCCGGACACCTCTTAGACTTAGAGACACTAAAAGTAATGCAAACCTTGATGACACAGAAGGAAAAATGTTGTTGGGTAAAATATGGTATCACTCAACAGGATGGGTTGTATAGGGCATCAGATGGCAAAATGGTATTACCCTCAAACCTTTTTAGGTATGCGGCATTGATTAGCCATGGACCTGCCCTTGTAGGAGTACAGACAATGATTCAAATAGTGTCTAAGGTGTTTTTGTGTAAGGGGTTTTCAACCTATGCAAAGCAATTCTGTTTATCTTGTTTATTATGTGCAACGTATCATGCTCAGGGGGGAGTTAAAAAGTCTCAGCAGGCATTCCCTACCCCTCCATATCCATTCCACACACTCTGTATGGACTTTATTGAATTGACACCCTCAGAGGGAAAAAGGTTCTGTTTAGTCATTATTGATGCTTTCTCTAAATGGGTAGAAGCTTTTGCAGTAAAGCATCCCAATGCACAAACAGTAGCAAAGCTTTTGACTACAGAAATAATTCCCCGATTTGGTTTACCAAGACGCATTTACAGTGATAATGGGTCTCATTTTGTTAACCAGATTGTTCAGAAGTTGGGTCAAGTGTTTCAAATTGATCTTAAGTATCATTGTGCTTACCATCCCAGTCAGCTGGACTGGTGGAAAGACACAACGGTGTCTTGAAGAGTAAGCCCCGCAAACTGATGGCAGAAACACATAGATCATGGACTGCGTGCCTTCCTTTGGCACTCCTGTATATGCGAATCTCACCCTCCTACAAAGGACTTACACCATTTGAACTTTTGTTTGGGAGACCATATTACGTCCCGCAGCGGCAAGGATTGTTCCCAGCGGAATGTGAGGGGGGGGTAAGGATCTAGCGGATTATATGAAGCTGCTGCTAAATGCTAAATCTCTTGTAACCAATGAGTCCTTTGCAGATTCCAGAAATGAAACCATGTTAAGCGTGGCACCCGGGGACTGGGTGTGGATCCAAATTGTGAAGAGAAAGAATTGGTCATCCCCCAGGTGGGAAGGCCCATACCAAGTACTTATCTCGACACCTACGGCTGTAAAGATCGCTGAGAGGACTTTGTGGATTCATATCACCCACTGTAAAAAACTCAAGACTCTTCCTTCTGCCATTGATATTGGTCAAACTCCACCGGACCTCTGAGCGCAAAGCCTGGCTACAAAGGGGGATTAGCCCAATAGGGGTTAGTTTGTCTCAAACCCAGTGAAGAAACCAACGGCGCAAGGTAGTCCTTAGGGAGGATGGCCATGTTCAACTGGTACTTGAACTGTTACATGATGATGATTTTGGTGGCGAAAGTAAATATGTCCATGCGAGAAGGAACAGTTGCAAGAGAAAAAGGAATGGTGGTGCTACAAGCGCAAACAGGTGTTACTACTATGTTTAAGGTGAAACTTTGTGAAGGAATTTTGGACTGTTCTAAATGGAACAATGATAATTTCTTGACTCGTGCAAAATACTTCTGCAATAGAGACTGTACGTCCTGGTCAAATGTTTGGTGGTCAACAGATGTGAATGGATGGGAAACAAGTGGTGCAGTGATACCAGAGAAAGATAAAAGCAGGCAACAAAGAATAAAAATTGTGCATTTCCAAGGTACCGAAGTAATTACTATAACCATTGTATCACCACAAGAAAGTGATTCAGGAGTTTATGGAATCGGAGTGTCTCTTCCAATTAGAACTGATCCTTTGGGGACCCTCCAACTTAAAGTACAAAGCCTTAAGAATGCAACAAGTAAAGCAGATTTTGCCTTCACAGAAGAAGAACAGTTGTTACTCGAGACGGGATTCGTACACCATAATGAATGGTTGTCTTGGGTTAGATATAGTACCCGAGAAGCACATCATGAGAACTGTATTTCTTGTGCTGAAGGTAAACAGCAACTAGCGACAGTCCCATTGATGCGAGATGAAGGTAACCTAATGTGTCTGTTAAAATTATTCTTCAACAAAACTGAAGATAAATGCAAAAATGAAACTCCGCATTTTCCAGTCATAAGCAAAGTTGAGAAACCGCCTGCAGCGATTTCCTATCCAGGTTCGTATATGTGCATTTCCAGAGATGGCATAGGGAAAAATTATGGCAATATGGGACAGAACTATTGCAATGTTACTGTGAATGGCAATGAAAATCGGTTTCTGGAGAGCCAAACTCATAGTTTAGCAGATGTATGGTGGTTATGTGGAGACAACAAACTCAGATCAAGGCTTACGATTCCCTGGAAGGGAACTTGTGCACTTGTAAAGTTAATTCTGCCATTCTACATTTTCCCAGTTCCAGCAAGCAATTTCGTAAGAGAACCTGAAATAAAGCCGAAGTGGTTGAGTAGGAGAAAAAGAGAGGCACCGAAGCAATCCTTCAATAACAGTGTCTACATCGATAGTATTGGCGTACCAAGAGGCATACCTGATGAATACAAAGCAATAAACCAAATAGCAGCTGGTTTTACATCCATCTTTGTCTGGATTCAACCTAATAAGAATGTGGACTGGATCAACTACATTTACTATAACCAGCAGCATTTTGTGAACTATACCAAAGATGCATTGAAAGGAATTGCTGAACAACTGGCGTCCACTTCGCAGGTGGCATGGCAGAATCGAATTGCGTTGGATATGCTCCTGGCCAAAGAAGGAGGAGTTTGCAGGATGTTTGGGACTTTCTGTTGTACGTATATTCCAAACAACACTGCGCCTGACGGAAGTATCACTCGAGCTTTGAAAGGTTTGGAAATGTTATCCGAAGAATTGGCAGAGAACTCTGGGGTAAGTAATCCCTTTACAGACTTTCTACAAGCGTGGTTTGGAAAATGGAGTCATCTCATCAGCAGTTTCCTGGTGTCCATTGGAGTCGCTGTAGCCATCATGGTGGTATGTTGTTGCTGTTGTACACCCTGTATCAGAGGTCTTCTACAAAGACTGGTTGATACTGCTGTTACGAAGACGATGTACCAGCAATTGCAACAGACTGGTGAAAGTGAATACATTGAAATGTGACTTTTTGCAAATGTTTTTGAAGTTTAAAAGTTTGTCTTGCCAATGAAGTAATGTATGCAAAGAAAAACTTAGTTTTTACCATATATTGCTGAAATAAAAAGACAAATAAAAAGTGTTTTCAGGGGGGAAAATGTTACGAGAAAAATTTTTAAAAACATACTGTTATTTGTCTTTTTCCTCTTCTTGCAAAGTGAACATGTTATTTGTTGGGATATGCCTATCAAAGATGGGCCTCATCCGTGAACAAAATGCAGCATTGCTTATGAACCTGAATAATAACTGTTTTCTGATTTTCAGAATAAAGAGACTTGGTTATAGCTTAGTGAAGCCTGGGATAAGGACGCACGGCCGAGTAAGAGTTAATTTACTGAAGCAGGCTGTGTGTCCTGGAAAATTTGAGCTACCATTGTTGAACTGAACATTCTGTGCTTCTTGAACATTCTGCACTAACTGTTGGTTTGAGGTAATTTTTGATAAACATGTTTACCACAGGTGTTTTCCATAGCCAACTGTCAACGGTCAGAAATGTAACAAAATGTTGGGTTTGCTTGCAGTATAAAAGTTGATGTCAGTAAACAAGTTGACCAGAGAAGGAGATCATCTTGGCCAACATGCTGTGTAATCTGGTTAGCTGCTAATAAAGAAGTTTTTCATCACCTGAGACAGATGTGACTCATTTGAATTTTTCTTCTGACAGTGATTCTACAAAAATGAGAAGGGCTCAGTGCAACAGTACCTTCACACTTGTAAGATTTAACTTGCAGTTTGCTGGTCAACTTCCATTTAGATAGTTCCTTCTTGGTTGATGGTGCCACATTTCAAAATCCTGAGGCAGAGGAACTTAAGTTCAACTCTATGCCTTCTTTGCGATTGATTTCTTCCATATCTTGGAGCTCTCGAGATCGTAGGGGGAACGAATTGTACATCCAAAGTCCCAGGAAGTCGCACCTTCTTATAAGTCGCTTAACGGAAACAACAAACTAATTTTGGTTCCTAACCCAGATGTACTTGTTTTTCCTGCGAACCTAGTGGCTCAATTCAAGAATGCAAAGGCCTAGGCAGGCCAGGGGATGTTGTAGGAGGTCAGATCCCAGCCAAAAAGGTCACAAAATGGCTTGTTTTAACACTCGAGGGTCAATCATCATTTTTTAAAGATTTACTTTGTTTCTGAAGGTGGAATCATCTTAAAAACAGCCAAAAAGGTCTCTTTTAGCTTCTTTTGGATTAGTGACCACATATTTAACTCCTTCCATGTAGAAAATGAGTGTACTTTGGTACTTCATCTGGAATTTGATTTTTTTGTCTATTAGAAACTTGCAGTATGGGTCAAGGAGTTGCCTTGCTTGCCTTATCTGCAGAGGGAGATCATGTGCAAAGGATATTTTGTTGTTGTTCCAGGTAAGTGTGCCTTTCTTTTTTGCTGCCAATACAATTTTGTTTACATCTTGGAAGTTTAGTAATTTGATATAAACAGGTCTTGGTTTCATTGAAGCTTGTGTTTCCCTCAGAGCTCTGTGTGCTCTTTCTATTAACATTTGTTGTGTTTCTTCAGACTCCCCTAATAACAAGCATATTATCTGTCTGATGGTTGAAAGCAGGTTATTATGAGTTACCGTTTCCGGGATTCCTCTTATGATAATATTATTTCTTCTAGACCTTGCTTCCAGATCTGTTATTTTAGCTTGTGAACTTTGTATTTCTTTGTCATGGGAATCAGCTCTTTTAGATACAGAGTCTATTTTAATTTAATTTTCAGTTATTCTGGACTCAGATTTTTCCATCCTGGTTATTATTTGGCTGAAAGAGTCACCAAAGGATTGCAATTGCAATGATAAGTCTTTTATTGCTTGTTGAATAGATAGAAGGGCAGTTTTTATATCTTCTAGGTTAGCTGGCTGGTCTGACTTGTTTTTGTTTACAGTTTTAGAATTGTTTGTTTGTTTAGTTATCTTTTGCCTCTTAGTAGTTATGTCTTTTTCTGGTGAAGTTAAATCTGAGAATTTTGTCTTGGTTGTGGTAGATTCCATATTTTTGTCTTCTTTCGACATCCTGCAGTTTATAGTTTTATCCATATCTAACATTCAGTTGTAGGGCCTTAGCACCACATGGCTTACATTGTCTCATAAATCGTAGTTAATCCTGTTGTTTCAGAAATAGATCTGTCACTTTTCCTTTGTCTTTTAGTTGCAGAGTGTTGTTTGGAGTTGATATTCAGAGTTATTTATATGAATTTGAAGCTGGTTTGTCTTCAGGGTTTGTTTAAATCCCGTATAGTTTAGAGAGCTAGGTACTAGCAATGCTCACAGAGCAGCGGCCATCTTAGTCTCTCAAAAAATATTTCTATTCTCTTAAGGGACTCTCTTTTCAAAAGCACAAAGTTAAACCCTCTTCTTATAGCATTCAGTCTAATGCATTTATGAAGTCACACAATTCAGATAAAAAAATGAGACAATAGTTCAAGACTTTCCATAGAGAACAGCATTTAACACTCAGTCAGAGGTCTCTATAAAGACATTCATTAACTGCTTTTAAGTATAATAATTTATTGTGAGGGAGAGGAACATCTTAGAAATGTAAGTAACAGAAGATAGTACTGTGATTATCTGGAAAAATAAATTAATAACAGGTTAATATACAACTCCAGTACTGTATTGATGGCTAGGCTTGAATTTAACAGAAAAAGAGTATCCTTGTTTAAGTACTAAAATCAGCTACTGCACAAGAGGGAAAAAAGATGGAGGTGTACCAATCTGCATGAAGAAGAGCCTCACATCTAGGCTGGTAAAGCAACATGATGCACTAGAGCTTCTTCTTGTCCAAATAACCATCAGAAAGATCCCATAGCATACATTAGATAGCTATAGAACTCCTTCTGTGACAAAAGAAAGGCACAACACTTATCTACAGGAACTAGAATCACCCAGTCTTAAAAACAATTAATTTCTCTAACACAAAATTAAGATCCCAAGAAGGGGCCACCAGTTTTCTTGGAGGCCTCTTATGCAAAACCCTTACAATAAAATATTTTGACATACGAACGCAGTGAAAGACAAGAATTCATGGGCAGACATGCTGAAATGTCCTATAAATAAACCTTGACTCAGGAGTAAGAAAGGCCATAGGATGGTAACTCACAAGAATATTGTAAAACCAGAGAACTATTAGCTCTGAATGGGTGCTGGTTATATTGTTAGTACCAACAACAAAACCTTTTCCATTTGCTAATATATGATCTTCTAGTAACAGGCATTCTTACCTCCATTAGTACCTGCTACACATTCTCAGTAAACAGGTGCCTAAAAGGAATTAACACCCTATCACCTAAGCAGACAGCTGATGTTGACTGTAGTCAGGGTTTATCAGACACTCCTTATTTTGTGAGAGTAGATCCATTCTATGAAGCTTGTGGCAACTGCCCCTGCCCATTTCCGAAAAGGAGAATCACTGCTGCCTGGGCCAGAAGGAAGTCACCACAGCGATCTTAGCAGACTCCTTCTGAATCTTCCGAAGTAATCTGGATACCACTGTAAAGAGTGGAAAAGCATATAGGAACATTCCAGTAAAAGGAAAGGAAAAGGCATCTTCTTCCTTTTTGCATGGAATCCTGAAGCATAATCTCACCTGCTGATTGTTCAGACAGGAGGTAAATAGGTCTGTTTGAGGAACTCCCATAAATGGATCAAATCTTAGAAGACCCCCCCCCAATCTAGTTTCCATTTGTGAGGGTCTGCCCTTGTCCTGCTCAACTTGTCTGCCACACAGTTTTGTTCTGACAGATGGCTGTACAGTGAGATTGTGCTGTGAAGCTATATCCCACGCCAACATGGCTAGTCTGCAAAGGGGGTTGCAACCTTGTCCCACCTTGTTTGTTGATGTATCACATGACTATGGTATTATCTCTAACAACTTGAAGAGGTCCAGGAGACCACAGATGATTCAGAGAGTTGAGTATTTTGACAATGGCCAGCATTTCTTTTACATTTATGTGCTTGAATAAATATGTGCTTGGTGTCCCCACACCTTGTACTTTCACCCCTGAAACTGCTCCCCAAGCAAAGTCCAAGACGTCTGTGGTGGCTGACTACTTTGAGGCAGGAAAAGAGAATAGGACACCTGCATTTGGGGAAATTTAATGTCTCAACTAAAGGGATTTGAAAAGATAAAGGATGTTGGATAAAAGAAGAGTGGTTTGAGGACAAGCTACGACTACAGCACAATCATCCACCTCCGGTTGAAGCAAAGAGCTAGCCTGCTATGATGGCAAAGGGTGTTTGCTTAACTTTTTATTTTTGTGGCTGGAAAAAGGACTAACCATGGGACTGGTAATTTGTTCCATGGTCAATCCCAGAGAAAACAAGAAGCAGTGGTAATGGTACTGCTTGTCCACGGTGAGAGGATTCAGCTGAAGAAGTCTGGGAATCTTGTGAAGATGTCTGTAGGGTACCTCCTGCAGGAATACCATGCACAATCCATAGTGATACGGCCCTGGAGCAAATCCAGAACACACTGGAGGGATTACATCTCAGCCTACCAGAAAATACAATCCCTAGTTACCATCAGTAGGCTGTTCTGTGAGTGACTAGGGATTGTAAATTCTAATCTACCCTTCTTAGACTGCAACCACAGCAACTATTCACCAGAACAAGTGATTTACGAAGTGGAAGACTAGATCATGTGCTTACTATAGTTTGTGAATTTGCTAAACTGTGTTTAACGGCAGCAAATTTGCTTCAGTGGGAGGTTTATGTGTTTTTTTACTTTTTCTTGAATCAATGTAGCTGAATGGTGCTTCTCTTCTCCTTTGTAGGTTGTTTAGGAACAACCCAGGCCATATTGGGCAGAAAATTAATTACATTTGTTGGAAATCTATTTCTGCCAATCTAATTGCTGGAATTATGGAATTTTAACCCTGCTATTGTACAACAGAAGATAACCATTTTACAATGTAAGTCTATAGTTATACTGCACTGCTTGTATAAACCACCACTTTTGTTTTCCTGCATTTCATGTACTACTGAAATTTTACATTTTATGTTTGGTAGCCTTTGGCCCAAATCATGGTTGCAAAAGGGTCCAAAGACGAGACAACTTCCCATGCTAATAAACAAAACTAACTAAATAAATAAATAAATTCACAGAGAGTAAAATTGACAAGTACATCACAGAATGTTAACAAAAGTGAATACAGTTGCACAGTTTTGGCAACTCTGAATGGATGATGTCAACTTCATCTGTGCAGCTTACTGTAAAAACATTAAAAAAAAACGTAAAAAAAAAATTCATCCCGGTCATGCAAAATTAGAGACCACTCTTGCTGTAATATTAATTTTATGATTTTTTTTTAATGATAGTCATGAAAACAAAATATTTTACTGACAGTTCTTCACAACAGCAGCACACTGTTCATGAAAGGAGATCTCAAATGACAATTATTATGCTACAGGCCAAAACATTAAAACCCAAGAACAATTCTAATGAATATATGATTTGCTACTTAATATAAAAGGAAGACTTGTACATTTGCTAGTTTTCATTACTTTTTTCCCAGATTGTTACACCATCCTGTAAAGTATACAGCTACCATTGCACAATTATATCCTATACATAGAGAGTGGGAACCACTTTTGGGACGGAACTACGATGACACAGTGATTACACGGAGATTACACGGAACAACTCTATTGATGTTATCTGGTGTACTTATTTATTTGTACATTTGTTAACTGGGTAAATACATTGGTCCACAGACCCTTTTTGTTTAGGAACAACCCAGGTCATGTTGGGCAGCAAATTAATTACACTAAATAAGTACAATACAAAAGAGCTTCTCTATCTTAACAGCATACATTAAACCATATACACTAAAAAGAAATTTGATATGACACAGGAAAACATCATTCAAGCAATGCAGCCAGCAGGAGTAGGTGAAGGATAAGAAAAGGCCAAGAGAAAGGACAGTTCAAGTCTGCTAGACTGCTCTGGGATAAGGTGCAAAAAAAAAAAATGGTATGTGAAAATCTGCATTCTAACTGATGGAAATGAGCAGCTGAGGAAGATGAAGCTGTTTGTAAAAATATATGAAAGTGATCAAAAGTTGGACCAATACTGGGAAATTAAGTAGCCAGAGGGTGGTCTTAAGGGCTTTTGAAGGAGACAGGGGAGGAAGTTGCATTTTTTATTGAGTAACTGTTTACTTGTCGACATGAAAGGCAAAGCAATGAGACTGCTGGGACTTTAGGACGTGATTTGAATCTCATTGAAGGTACTGAGGTCAGAAGAGGAATTTTATATCTTGTGGTATCGAGTTCCATGTTGCTGGGTAAGTCCGTTAAAGACATTCTCAGCAACTGACTAGGACACAGTCATTTGAACCTTTAAGGTCACAGAAAGAGCTCCTAAACTGAAATAAGTTCTTAAGAGGTAGGCAGTAGTGATATTGGAAAAGCTTGTTAATTAATGTTCCCTGAACTGTAAGTCAGTTAGATTTAGTAACTGTATTGACAGTTGTTGTGTCTTTCAGCTTTTCCTGGTTAGGGGTCACAAGCGTAGTAAATATGTTAATATCTACTGTCTGTCTTATTTCCTTAACTTGCAAATGGGATATCCTATACGGAGTTTTGAGCTGTTTTAGAACCCATTGGAACTGCTGCTCAGTGGGAGAATGGAAACAGAGTTTGGTCTTCCAAAAAAAAAAAAAAAAATAGAAGTAAAAGTCTTTTGTTAGGTCACATTCTGTAATAGTTGTTGCCAACATGGAGGATATTGATGGGTTGGGTGGAGGGAATGTCTTTCACTGTTTCCAAAAAGCACAGCATTGGACATTCTGAGAGTCAACTCCAGAGAATTTCAAAATCTGTTTGAAGAGCCACTTTAACTTGCTGTGTGAAAGTTGCTGTCTCAGTGATAACATCAACATATAATTTATATTTTTGTTGTAAGTGTGGTTGATGCAATCAAAAGCTTTTTTTAAGCCAATGAAAATGGCTGCTATCAAAAGACTCCTCTGTCAGTTACTATATATGTTACTGGTGAGGACTACGTTTACAGTACTTAGCTGAAATCCCCAATAATACAATAAATGCTCATTACTATTCAAAAAACAGCATGCTGATTGGACAGCTCAACTAGCGTGCCTGCTGTAAATCGAGCACATAACAGAAAAATGTCTTGCTGCTAAAGTACCATTGAGCGACCAGACTTTCTTATGGTACATAATGAGGGACGAGCAAAGTATGAGAAAAATCAGGTACATTCTGCAAAACCAACAAACAGAAACCTACCTGATTTAACTTACCCTGTTCCTTGCAAATCTTGTTATTTTAATAGTTAAAAAAAAAACAGCAGAGATTCTGCTTTCTCTGTCATTTCTCCTGCACTAATGTAATGTGCAAGTGTGGGAAAATAAGTCCCATACGCATGCACAGTACTTCAGTACACGGAAGACAACAAGGAAGAAGACTGAAGGGCCCTTATACAAATACATTATTTAAGAAACATAAGCAATTTTTTTCAAATAATGAAACTGTATAATAGCAAAAAAATCCACTCCTATTTGGGAGTACATCAGGATTTACCCACAGATGGCTTTATTTAATCACTTGGGCTTCACCCTCATTATTAAACCACAGCAGCTGTGGGTAAATCCTGCTATACGCACACACAGTCATGGGTTATTGCTTAAATGTATCACATGGACATGACAAAAGAAGAAAACAGTACAGTGTTAATCACAACTTGCAGTCAGCTTCCAAAAGATGGAGATATAACTCCTGTTCCCAAAAGAAAATGGTCTGGTAACTTGTGATGGCAAGTACAGGTGAGCAGGAGTACAATGATGACTCAACAAGATACGAGTGCACAGGAAGTATGGTCAGGGATGAGGTATACATACAGTAAACCCGAAAAGGGGAGTTTTTTTCTTTTTTATCTTCATGGTTTAGGTGCTCACCAGAAGATGCACATATGATAAGATGGAACTATGGGGTACAGCTATGAACAGTGCTCTTTACTAAAAGGTTAAATAAAAGGTAATGGCATAGGCAGATCTAGTTTCCATAATTAAGAGTAAAACAGTGAGGGACTGTACACCTGCCAGTGTCACAAATCGTTAACAGGATTGTAAAAATAAATAAATAAATAAATTAGATTAAACACATTCTTAGTCTGCCACTTCTAAGGGAATGTGGGTACTGGGTGGAAAGGCATAAAGGGTGGGCTTGGTGAGGTTAAACAGCAATGAACATGGCCCACATTCATTGCATGCAACTGAATGGACTGCAGTCACTGTGCTAAGAGGTAACTCTGTAGTCTCACTGTTATAAGAAGAAAATAGGGGTGGGGGAGATTTGGATCCACCAATGCAAAAATAGACTTAAGATAGTCCATAATGTGGATAAATAGTAAGCATAAATGTCCATTTTCCAAATTAGACAAAGCACTGTTTATTTCCTCTATGATAACTGTGATGCCCCTGCAGTGGCCCATTAATCAAGGAGCCTCAATCCTCATCAGTGGCAACAGTGAGGGATGTACACAATGAGAGGATGACAAGTACACACACAGAAAGTACAATTTCTCTTAAGAGCACACAGAGATCACAGTCAGTCTGGGGCTGGATTCTCCCTCCTTCTCTAGATCCCCAATAAGACTCCCCACTGGCCCAGCTATAGGGTTAAGATCTCAGCTGAGAGGTCAAGCCATGACCACTAGCACCCTCTCTGTCCAACCAGTGCTTTGTGTCCCTGCCCAAGTAGCTGACACACATGCACACTTTGAGATTTGATTGATGTACAAACACACACACCTGGAAAAAGCTGGCACTGGTTTACTAGCTATGCCCCCTTCTGCCCAGACTATAAGGTAGTACCAGCTTCCAACAGCCACCCTTACTTATCAGCCACTATATAAAGGCCCTTACATAGGGTAACCAATCTTACTGTGTAATGTTACTATCAATCCAAATGGTAAGTGTGACCAAGACTTTCAAGGTTATTTAGGAGTGGCCTATACAGTGTCACCGAATACATATGCAAGTACTTTTAGAGCTTAAATATCTATAAACAAACCAGCCAAATTAAAAGGTTTAAATATATTTAATAAAAAATAATAAAAGAACAAGACAATATTCAAACAACACAGTAACTACAGAGTTCAGAATCACAGGAAATATTTTAGCACAACATTGCAGGACAGTCTCAAATAAATACAGAAGACATCTATACTCATCTTTACTATATTCTTATCTGTAAAAGAAACTACACCCTAATAACTTACTTACAGAGCAAGACAAATGTAGTGCTGATGATGAGTGGATGTTTCTAGATCCAAGACAAGATACAAAATGCACAAACTTCTCTGAGAGGGTTCTTAAATTAATAATCAACATTACTGCTGGGTTAGCCTGGATCACATCACTTTTTGTCACCTGCCTTAAGTTCCCAGGCTAACCAGATACTAGCATATGTGTGCTACAAATACTTATCTCTCATATGTTTGCTCAGAACTGGAAGTTGTAAAACAATTAAATACTTTTACATTTTAGACCTAGTAATTACTTCACTCCAAGACAAGAGAAAATACTTCTAGCTCTAGACATTGTGTCTGCTTGCTGCACTGAAACACAATTGTAAAACACTTTGATTCCAACATATTTTATTGGGGTTTTGCAAGTTAACTATGTATGTTCCAGCTTCTACTATTAAAACATACATTTGCATAGGTACATAGTTTATATACATTTCTATTCTTTTCCAGTAGGGCACACTGTGGTTACATTCTTGAAGCTCAGTACATAACATATAGTTCTGTATAAATCATAGCAATATTCACAAATAACATAGAATTATTTACAAAATTCCAGCTAGCTGGGCTGGCAGCATCACAATCCCCCCCTCGAAAACTCAAGCTAGTTTTTCAAGTGACCTTTGAGAATGTTGCTTGAGAGGGATGACCCTATCTGGAAATACCTTACCACATTCCCTGTCTTGACAGCCCACCTGCGTTGACATTGGTTGCACTGTTATATCATATGCTTGCAACCCTAGGCTCCACCTTAGTAACTTGGCATTTTGCTGACTGGCTCGATGTAGCCATATTAAGGGATTGTGGTCTGTAACTACAGTGAATTTCCTTCCATACAGATAAGGCTGAAGTTTCTGCAGTGCCCACACTATGGCTAGGCATTCCTTTTCTACAGCTGCATAGCATTCCTCTCCAGATTGGAGCCTACAGCTTGATGTGCAGCCAGAAGTCACTGTGCAACAGGCAACAACAGAGAAAGAGCAGGGAGAAAGTCTGCAGGGAGAGGCACTTAGCCAAGAGTTGGGGGAAGGATGGCTACTCAGACACAACAGAGAGCCATGGGTAAGGACTAGTTCTAGAAAGTCTTGGAGTAGTTACACCCTGCAACAAAGGGCAAGAAACAGGCAAGCAAAACTTAGCAGAAGCACAGGGGGTGTTGTATTCAGGGACTCGGACACCATAAATATCTGTTAATGGGTAGAGAGAAGGTAGAATCTGTTGATTGGGGAGGGCAGGAGAATGCCCTAGCTATGGGGGCAGAGTAGGGGAAGGTAAAATGAAGAAAACAGAAATGGACTAAAGAAGGAAAGTGCAAGTAAAAAAGGAAAAAACAGAGAAGAAAGGGGAGAAGGAGCTAGGAGTAGACCATATTTGAAAGTGCTTATATAAAGAGCAAAAGAAAGATGAGATGGTGAGCAGGAATGGCAACATATTTCGATATGGAACTGCTTTCAAATAATCAGTTTGTAGTGATCTCATTCCAGTACAGAGTTCTTAGCCTCTAGTCAATAACTTCTGAAACCTCTAGACAAGGGCACTTAAATACAAATTTATCACAAAATTCATATTTAATATGAAATATCCCACCCATCCATGAAAGTTAGACAGAAGAGATTCAGTTTCAACAGCATTTGCTCATAACTAACCACCCATACCAAAAATAAATTCAGCAAATTTTCTATGAACGTCTTCAATTTTCTTTATATGACCAAGACATAGGCTACCCACAGGCACCTCACATTTTAGTCCTAATCACGACTGAAAAGATGTCAATAGTAACCTTATTAATTTTTGATGAAAAATACATACAAATGCTGCTCATAATATTCACAGCAAGAGGTTCTCTGGTGCGATTCTCGGCTGGGGTGCCTTCTGTGCGGAGTCTGCATGCCCTCCCTGTGGTCGTGTGGGTTTCCTCCGGGTGCTCCAGTTTCCACACACATCCCAAAGACATGCAGTAGGTGGATTGGACACTCTAAATTGGCCTTAGGTGTGAATGTGTGCGTGTGTGTGCCTTCTGTGGAAGGTTAGGTGCCGGGCTGGCAACTCGACACTGTAAAATTCCACTGCCAATCATGAGCGGACAGATGATCTGCTGTGGCGACCCCTAACTGGGAAAAGCTGAAAAAAGAAGAAGAAGCTCAAGCTTTGATGCAAATTATATGCATGATGCACAACGAGGATATCCACAGTGTTCAGGCCCCTATTTATTTGTAGGGAATTACTTCTTGTAAAATCCATTTTCATTGGAATACTAGGGAGAAAAGCTCCAACAAAAGTGAAAAATAGAAGAGAAAAAAACAAGATTCAGTCAAGAAACTGACTGCAACAATCAAGTACTTATGGTGTTATATACATAAAAAAATCATACACAGATAAGTGTGTGTGAGCATTCTCCTACAATTACCACTTTTCTTGATAAAGTGACAAGAGGCTAAATATATATAACATGCCTTATCATTACAAGGGGTCTATTACTTGACGTTCATCTACTTGTAACAAAAAAAAGAAGGAAAGTGCTCCTCTTTTCATACTTCTGATTTTAAAAGCTACTGCTATGATGTTTAATACGCAGAGGTTGACAGGTAAGCTCATTAACACCTATTTCTTGAATTTCAGCTCTTATCACTTGAGTTTGTACTCTTGTCACATAAACCTGATTTTTTTTTTGGAATGGAGGCCGACACAAGACAGATGGCCCATAAAAGTGACAGGAGGCTGCCTTTCTGTATAGTCAGGTTGGATTACACTGACGTCAAATGATGTGGTAAAACTAAAAGATCTCGCCCACCAAACAAACCCAGAGTGATCCAGGGGGTGTAGACCACGTACTCCAGATGCTTGCTACTGTAGTCATTCTAAAGGACTGAGCACAAAGAAAGGTAGAGATACTGTGCATTTCAGTTACAGCTGAGAAGAAAAGTAAAAATACTTAAAAACGTATGTTTTATAACAGTTGTAATACTAATATAAAAATCTACAAATATAAAGATCTGCAGTACTTCCAATCAGTCTATACTAATTTCATTTTATGCATGCTGCTGTTAGCTACAGTTTTTATTTACTCTTAGGACAAGATTAACCCTGATTATTAATAATGTTGGTTTATTATTTTTTACATGGAGAATAAAAATGGTCATGGCTACCCTTATTAATTTATTAGGTGAGAATGGTTTGTTTCAAGGGTAATGGAATCTTCACAAGTCCTAACAGAAAATGTGCTTCACTGACTGAGTTAAAGCCACAAGCAGATTTCTGTCTTTGGCATGGTGTGTATTATCTGAACATAAACACAAAAGCAAACACATATCTTATAATAATGGAACCTCTGAAAATGGAGCTATTCTTGTATTGAAAAGGGTCTTATCCCAGCATAACAGCATCCGTGTTGGTCTTAGCCTGCCCCCATACACTTTTGATACAGGAAACCTCTTCTTCAGATCTTTCAGTCTTCCTTACAAATTGACTTTCCATCACATTCTTAATTGCTTGTTTTGGAAACAAATACCCATGTGCAACACAAAGATAAATAAAACTAACTGAGAAGAGAGGGAGTGGCTGTTATGATGTTCACAATGTTTTAATTTCCTTCCTTATAAACTAAAAGAACCCGTGGTATTAAAAATGCACTGATGCACTGTGTACATTTCAACGACTTTCTAAAATGAAATCACTGAATTTCCTCGTTGTATTTCTTAACTAAACATACTGCAACTTCTCAGTGTTTCCTGACTTCAGAACTACCTCACACAAGCAGTTGAGTAAACAGGATCACCACACACAGAGACAGACACAAACACACAAGACACAAGCAGGCACACACCCATTCAAATTCTGGAAACCTAAAAGAAAAAAGAACGTTTCCCCACTAAATTCTTGTACTCAACACCAAACTTTTGCCTGGCTTCATAATAAAAAAAAGTCATTCAATGCTACTAAGCAAATGGGTTTCAACAGTTTCAGTGTTTCTCCATGTAGAAAAGCTGTTTTTGATAATGTGAGAAGTACAATTGTTCATAGGTAAGTACTAGGCTAGCTGCCTTTGTGGGCCATTTTAAGCCTAGGCAATTTCCCTTGCTATGAATCAAACTCTGCACTTCTTGCCTGTGAGGTAAACACCTTATCCATTATGCCAACCCCTAATATAAATAACTTATCATAGTAGATGTTCAAATGATCACTGCTACAGTAGTAGCCCTAGCTAAATGGGTTATACCCTGCTAAGATTATAACAACCAGCTAGTTTCCAAAGCTTCAGGGTACATTCCACGTGCTCTAAGTGACTGGTAGCTTGGGTACAAAGCCCTTTACAATGCTCTTGCCAACAGAGGGAAAGGACAATGTTAGGGAGAACAAAAAATAAATACACTTTGGCATAAAAACAAAGAGGGCTGGAGAGAGGGAAGAGGGATCAGTTACTGCATCAGTGATCATTCGAATATCTACTTTTATAGTAATTTGCTTAAACAACTGCACTATGTTCATCATATTAACACTGCTGCAGTAGCTTTAACTCTATGAGTAGATTCCCCTAACTTCCAGAAGCCTCTAGAGAATGTTCCTTGAAAGCCTAATTGGGACCTAAAGAAAGAATCAAGCTTATAGTACTTTGTAAAAGTATGTAGAAAGGAAAACTGCAGCTTCTAGAATACTTCAAACTCTTTCCAAAAAGAGTTTGATGAAGCCAAGGCCCTGGTAGAGTAGGCCTTAACCTTGCCTAGAATATTTTTGTTATGGTGAATACAGCAAAAGGTAATAGCCTTAACCAACCATTTGGAAATTGTCTGTTTTTACATAGATTATCCCTTCCTTTTACCTCCACAAGAGATGAATCATTGATTCGACGACCTGAAAGACTTAGTTCTGTCAAAACAGTACCAGAGTTGTCTGTGGACATCCAATGTATAGAGTATACTTTCTCCCTTATTTTTGGGTTCAGGAAAGAAAATTGAGAGATGGATAGTTTGGCTTAAAGTACACTCAGACACCAATTTAGAAGGATTAATTCCCAAATAAATCATGCCCCTGTGGAAAATGATAGGCTGAATCACCATAAGAGCTTGCAACTCAAGGGTCAGAGAATCAGTAAAACTGTCTTCTCGATTAAGAACCTCAAGTAAACAAGGTCTGCTGGTTCAAATGAGGAAGTGTTAGCTTCTCTAACACAAAATTAAGATCCCAAGGAGGGGTCACCAGTTTTCTTGGTGGCCTCTTATGCAAAACCTGACAAGACAATGCACTGAAAGAGGAGGATCCATGGGCAGAAATACTGAAATGGCTGATAAATGAATCTTGATAGAGGAGTAAGAAAGGACATAGGGTAGTAACCCACACAAACACTGCAAAACCAAAGAACAACTAGCCCTGAATGGGTGTTGGTTATGTTGTTGGCACAAACTAGAAAATCTTTTCTATAAGACTTTCTAGTAGAAGGCTTTCTTGTCTCTATTAATACCTGCTGCACATCCTTAGTAAACAGGTGCATAAAGGGAATTAAAAATCCTATCACTCAGGCAGTCAAAAGAAGTTCGGGTGTATCAAACACCCTTGTTCTTATGTGAGTATATCCAGTGCATGAGGAAGCTTGTGGTAATTGTCCCTGGCCATTTCCAAAAGGAGGGAGAACCACGTGTGATGGACAAGACTCATAGGTAATAAAAGCTTTGTTATACTGGCCTGATGTTGAGCTATCCTTGTAGATGTCACAGGTAATGAATACTGCAACAGTGATATGGAAGGACGTTTCCCCGCAGATGGATCAAATCTTTGAAGATGCCCTCAATCTAGTTTTCATTTGTGAGGGTCTGTCCTAGTCCTACTGAGCTTGTCTGCCATACAATTTTGCTCTGACAGAATTTAGGACGTCTGTAGAATGAGACTGTGCTGTGAAGCATACCTCTCAACTGTACAGATTTCTGCAGAATGTTCATATTTTTCCCTCATATTTTTGGTCTGTTCCTCATAAAAATTGCGTTTTTTTTGAAAAAATCACAGGCATAATCTAAGGATTAAAGTCACAAAATCATGATGTGCATTTGAGTTTCAGACTTCATATCCTTCAGAAAATGCATGCTAACACAAATCCTGTTATTCTAGCAACTTTCCAAGTTTATAAGAGCAATATTTAAAATGTGTCCCTATTTTTGGGTCTTTTCCCCCCATTATGTTAAGCTTTGTCCAAATTTCTTGCACTAACAGGTTGAGAGGCATGCTGTGAAGCTATATGCCAAACTAACAAGGCTAGTATGAAGAGAGGATACAACATGGTTCCCCCTTGTTTGTTGATGTACCACATGACTGTGGTATTGTCTGTAAAGACTTGAAGACATCCCAAGGACCAAAGATGACTCAAAGAGTTGAATGCCTTGATCAGGGCGAGCATCCCTTATGTGCTTGCATCTGTTCTTGGTGTCTCCACCTTCCACTTTTATACCTCCTGTAACTGCTCCCCAAGCAAAGTCCAAGGCATCTGTTTTGACTGACTGACTGCTTTGGCATACAGACGTAGAAGGGGAGACCTGGATTTAGGGATATTTGCTATCTCCACCAAGTGATTCCCCTTCTGACAAATCCTAGCACTGGGATCTGGAAAGAGAAGGGGTGTTGGTGCTAGAAGGAAAGAGACTACTGATACCACTTTATCTCTTTCATGTGCAGTCTTGACAGGGGTGTCATGAGAATTCAGCACTTGTTTTTTTTTTTTTTTGCCCCTTTTTTCTTCTGATTTTACAAGTGCATTAAGCCAAGAGTTTTACATGCTCATAGGTAAACAGGTTTATGATCACCTGTGTCTTTACAAGCCTAGCCATGCAATCCAACCCAGTTTTGACCCAGAGTTCCTTGGTTCATAGGTACATAGGTTGGTACTAGGCCCTAGGGTCTATACAAGCCTAGCCATAACAATTCCCTGGCTATTTCTTCCCACACCATTTACTTCCCTGGACCCTTGTCTAGCAGGGCAACTGACGTGAGCTCCGGGGTGAATTTCCTTTCTCCCATCCAATCATCAAGGCTCCTTTTGAAAAGGGCCAAAGAGGTGCTCTGGAATAGACTGCCCATACATGTCAAGCAGAGTCTGGGGAGTCTCTGGGTCAGGAACCTATCCCTCCATCATATTTTGTTTATTGTGATGACAAGGTTTAGATCCCTGGAACGTGTAGCTCTGAGGGAATGGGATTTCTTTAAGTGTAGCATGTCCAACAGCTCTGGGTTTGACATGGCCTTGTATGTTAAGCAGAGATCGCCTCTGTGTAGATGATATGCGACAGAGTATAGCTGGAGTTTTTTAAGGCGGTCAGCATAGGGCATCTGCTTTACACCTGTGATTCTTTTAGTGAGGTATTTCTGCGGCCTTTAAAGTTTTTGCAGATGTCTTGAGAGGTACATACCAAATGGGGCATTGTATTCTATAATGGGTCTAATGAGGGATGAGTACAGTGGGGCAATGACTTCCTTTTTTCTGGACGAAAAGCCCTTAGTGATGAGGTGTGCCACATAGAAGCATTTCCTGACTGTTGTGGCGATGTGGTTATTGAAGGTGAGACCACTGTCCACCTGTGTCCCTAAGTCTCTTATTACACTTTCAGTGTTTAGTGTACTGCCACCTATACGGTAATTCATGGGTGCATGTTTTTTCCCAAAGGGGACAACTATACATTTCTTGGCATTGAGCTTGAGCCCATGGCTTTGGCACTAAGCATCTGTTTCTGTAAGGCCCTTTTGTAGAGTATCCACATCATTTGGGGATTCAATAATGGCTCCCAGTTTGCAGTCATCTGAGAACTTTGTTAGCCAGAGTCCCTTAGTGTTGGCCTGTACTTCAGAGAAGTAGATGCCAAACAAGACAGGTCCCAGGACTGAATCCTGAGGTACTCCACTTGTCTGGAACTGGATTTGGAGTCAGCTACTTTTACAGTGTGGGTTCTATCAGTAAGCCAGTTGTCCACCCATCGAGTGATGTGGGGATTAATGCCCAGCTTAGTAAGTTTATCTAAGATTCCAGAGTGGGGGATGGTGTCAAAGGCCTTGGCAAGGTCCAGATAGGTTGTGTGGACTCTGCCTTACCCTCGTCCATGGCTCTGGAGACTGATTCGAAGAAGTCAATCAGGTTCAGGAGACAAGATCGGCCCTTCACGAACCCAAACTGGGTGGGTTCCAGTGTTTGAAGGTTGCCAATGTCTTTGTTTATAAGTTCCATGATAATACGTTCCATGGCCTTGCAGATCAGGCTCGTCAGACTGATGGGGCAGTAGTTCACAGGATCCAAGGTGGATCCCCCCTTGTGGAGTGGGATAACTGTAGCTGTGCGCCACTCAGTAGGCACGAAGCCTGAGGTGAGAGTATGATTAAACATGACACTTAGGTGAGGTGCCAGTTCATTTTGTAGTTCATGTAGTACACAGCCCGGAATGTCATCTGGTCCCATGGATGCTGTATTATTAGCTTTGGAGAGTGCACTTTTTTACCTGTGTGGCCGTTATTACTGGAATTTGGCATCAACATGGTGGGGTATGTTAGTAAAGAGGCTGCTATGGGCTATGTGGTTGGGTACATTAGTTGGGGATTAATTTAATTTACTTACTGTCGACCTCTGTCCATCAGAGACATGGGGCCAGACTGGGGGTGAATTTGCGATTTTCCATGCAATAATCATGGTTTTACATTTGAATAGGGCCAGAGATGAACTCTACTTCATGTAGAAGGGTCACTTATTCCATAGTGTGGGAATCCTTTCAGACACATATTGGTCCTCCAGCATGTTCTATTTATGTTGCACGCAAAGTTCAGGTCCTTGGATCTAGTATTTCTGGTGCAGTTTGTATTGTGGATGTGCAGGAGATCAATAGGAGCTGGATCTGTGGATGTCTTACATGCCAGGCATAGATCACCTTTCAGTAACCTGTATGAGACTGAGTACAGAGAAAGGACCTTAAGGTGATCTGT
This sequence comes from Protopterus annectens, assembly GCF_019279795.1. Classification (NCBI taxonomy): domain Eukaryota; kingdom Metazoa; phylum Chordata; order Ceratodontiformes; family Protopteridae; genus Protopterus; species Protopterus annectens. Next base: position 884,770,278 of record NC_056745.1, read on the forward strand.
GTAGGACAAGGTATTCATACCCTGGATTTTCCTGGTGAGGAAGCTTTGAGGACATTACAAGTTACAAGTGCCTGGTTTGGTGCATGCCAAAAGGGACAATGTACTCAGTGATGGTCTGACAAGGGCTGAGTAGAGTGGTGCTACAACTTCCTTAGGCCTGAATGTCATACCCTTGCTTTAAGAGTTGGTGAAATTAGAATGATTTTTCTTACAATCTTGGCTATGTGTTGATTGAACCCCAGATTACTGTCTACACATGTTCCCAGATCAATAACTATCGGCTCAAATCTTAGGGGTGTTTTATTGATGAAGTAATTAACTTGGGTGGAGGATTTCCCAAAGGGCACTATAATGCATTTCTTTGCATTGAGTTTTAATCTTTGGCTTTGTACTAGTCATTTTTGTTTGTGTCAGCCCCTCTTGTAGGCTGTTGGTGACATGGGGGGGATCTACGATAGCTCCCAGTTCTATGAACTTGGTGAACCAGAGGCCCTTGATATTAGTCCTAACTTCGAAGAAGTAGATGCCAAACAAGGAACGGGTGCAAAACGAGAGCTAGGGTACTCCCCAGGTGTCCATTCTCCTGGTGGAGGTGGTCTCACTGATCCTGACTTTTTGGGTCCTATCTGTGAGCCAACTGGCAATCCAGTGAGTTATGTAGGAATTTATGCCTAGTTCTGAGAGTTTGTCAACAATAACCGAGTGGGGTACTGTATGCAACATTCTCCCCTCATCCATAGTCATGCTGATCCTCCTGAAGAAGTCTGCCAGGTTAACTAGGCAAAACATTCCCTTAACAAAGCCAAACTGGAATGGGTCCAGAGTCTGTCCTTGTTGATCATTTCCACAATAATTTGTTCCATGGCTTTACATATTAAACTTGTCAGGCGTCTATAGTTCCAGTGGTCTGCTGATGGTCCACCTTTAAGAAGAGGGATGACCACTGTGACCCTCCATTCACTTGGCACATAATGTGTTTTGAGGCTGTAGTTTAACAGTGCCTCAAGTGGCCCTGTTAGGTCATGTTTTAGGATATTTACCAGGCAATCAGGGATTATGTTGGGGCCCAAAGAAGCAGTGTTTTTGGCCTTAGCGAGCACCTCCAGAACCTGCTCCCTGTTGATAGCTGGGGAGGGGGTTTGCTATAAGGGATTTCATAGAGGGGAATGGGGGGTGAAGTCAGAGCTAAATATATCAGCCAGTAGATTTGCTATGTTACCCTGGCCAGTGAAGATGTGCCATTTACCATCAGTGCTACACACTGCTAAGTATTACCTTTAAGGTTCATGACATAGATGAAGAAGCCCTTGTGACTGTCCTTAGCCTGGGAGACTACCTTGACCTCATAACTGGGCTTGTTGGACATTATTAGACCTCATTGTTTCTTGTATATTTGAATCAGGAAGCTCTTGTCTCTATGAGAGTTGCTATTTCTGATTTGGGCCATGACTTTTTTCTTTTGTTATATAGCCTGTTAAGGTAAGGATTCCACCATTGTGGTTTGTTTTAGTGTTTAATCTGGGTTTACTCCTGGTAGGTATGACAACCTCAGTACAGCCATTTACATGTTTGTACAGGGTTTCTGTAAATAAGTCTGTACATTAAGCGGGATCTCAGGGTTTGGGGGAGACGTGAATTTTGACAAACTATCACTTGATGGGATGTGACTTGCTTTAGAATAGTTCTTAACTGTTACATCTTTAGCTGGGTTGTACAGGTTGATTTTTTACTTTGAAGGAGACTGTTTTGTGGTCCAACTTCACCAATGAGGAGTTACGTGTGTGTGTGTGTGTGTGTGTGTGTGTGTGTGTGTGTGTGTGTGTGTGTGTGTGTGTGTGTGTGTGTGTGTGTGTGTTGCAGCAATGTTCTGCCCATACCTCTCAACCTGGATACAGCAAAAATCTGGACAAAGGCCCATGAAAAGTAGGTACAACTGGCCAAAAATCTGGACACTAATCAATATAAAATGTGAGTGTATAATAACGTAACTCCATCCACTCCAATGGAATTGTGGGATACCAACATTCAAATAATTGTGAAAATCTTCCCCAATTTAACATTAACCCTGAAAATATACATTCACACAGAAACAACAGTTAAAGTCCCTTTACAACATTAACAAAAAATCTTAAGGGAATTAGTAGGCAATATAGGCATGTAAACACTTTTTGCATTCTACTTTCTGCCCTACCACACTTCTAGCATGTACACACTGGCATCACCATCATATTACTGCACCCTTACATAAATTCATTAAAATAACGTACATCAGTAACTGTAACATCATATATAAAATAATTGTGCAGTCTATTAATCTTAAAAGAACAATGAATCATCTGTAGCCAATGTTCACAATGAACATTGGCTAAACATGATTGTTACTGTTGATGCGACAACCTGACCCCATCTGCAAAAATTTGAAAAAGAGGTTGTGGATGGATGGATTAATATACTAGCTCAGACACTGCACAAATGTCAGCAACAGCAAGAAAGTGATCAAAATGCAGCATTCATTTTCTCACTTTTTAGGGGTCTATCTGCCACTGCAAGATGTTTTTGACCTTCCAGTGATGACATTGCGTTACTGACAAATATTGTTGTGCGCCTGTGAAATATAAACACAAAAATAGATATAAACATGATATCTAGGTATTTAGTGAGAATCTAAGAGAGAAACGTTACGAAACAGGAATCTTTTACAATTTAAGTCTAACTGTTTAACTTTACATTTACCATTCTTTAGCTATACCTGTAGACTAGATAAACACAACTCTTGCTTTTGACTGCAAGATATTAACAAGATCCCCCCCCCTGTACTGATATTAACAAGACCCCCCCTGTACTGTAAATGAATATTGACAATACATTTTTCTGTCTCCCCCAACTTTTCATACTATGCCCTCAATAGAATGTAGGTGGCACCTCTCAACTGTACAGATTTGCACAGAATGTCCACATCTGTGCCTCATATTTTTGGTCTATTTCTCATAAAATTGTGGTTTTCTGGCAAATCGGTGACAAACCATTGAGGATTGAAGTTAGACAAAAATGACAGACATTAGTTTCAGACTTCATACCCTTCAGAAAATTTATGTTACTGCAAAACTTGTTATTCTATCAACTTTCTAAGTTTGTAAGAACAATATTTAAAAATTGTCCCTATTTTTGGCCTTTGTCCCCCATTTTTAATGGTTTTGTCCAGATTTCTTCCTGTAAGAGGTTGAAAGGTCTGAATGTAGTTCTCCCAGGCCAGTTTTTAAAATATGAATGTAAATGTCAAACTACGAACAAGTGAAAAAAATAACATTTCCACTGTAAGCTATTCTAGATTTAACGATGGTAGTATAATTTTTATTTATATCCTTCTGTTTCTCCAGCTTCCTAATATTAACTGGCAACTCAACTGTTTAAGGAAGACAGTTTGAAGTGTTTGGATGCAGTTATGAGCTATAGGTGTTAAATGGAAATAACGAAAAAAAAAAAAACTTTGCCAGTTCTAAACTGCCTTTCTGCAGAAAGAGAGAGAAAAAAATCTGAAATATATAATTTCCTTGACTACTACCTACAAGAAAACCACCACAAAAGCAGCTGGCACAGCAAAAAGAGTAACGCATAAACACAGCAAACTTCAGAGCCCAGCATTAATAAGTAATCAAGATTACTGGCTTTTGATTCAACTGCAACTGGCACGATTGTGATAGAACCGGAACTGGCAAATTGGCACTTAATTTATTCAAAAGCTGAAACAGTAGGGCTGATACATTAGCTGCAGCTGTATTTAATGGAATTTAACTGCCCACCAATACAAATGCAGTCTGCAGACAATAAATTAAGTTCCAAACTATCACTTTCATGCCTCTTCCCACCACAGACATTCAGTATCAGTAGCCCCTTGCAGTTATGAGATATCTGAAGACTTTTTGCCTGCTGCCGGTCATCACGTTTCAATCAAAATAAAAGTAATTCACCTTTCTTTACTGAGACAGTCCCAGCCTGTCCAAGAAGCAAATAATAATTGCTAAAAAAGAACACCTGAATGGGGCTTACTACGTTTTGTTTTTTCATCACACAAACAAAAGAAGTGTTAAGTTCTGGTCATATAGAGACTCCCATCTTAAGTCGAAAAGTTTTTCTTAACTTCATATAATCCTGTACCTTGCAGAAGGCTTCATCTGATTCTTGGAAATGCATGATGAAGTCCAAAGGCATGGTTTTGTTTTCTTTTTTTTTGGAGAACCAATACACTAGTTTATCTACATAACAACTTGATAGCAGCTTGCAACTTCTTTGTATAAAAACTTACTTTGGTATCTTTATGCATTCAAGAACATCATATAACACATGCACCCATTTTGGTTGGACTTGGGTGGAGCTAGAAGTTGCGTAAAATATCAAGTTAGTTGCTCAGGGCAGTTTTATTTCAAAGCTCTGCTGTTAGACTAAGGTGACGAGTATGTGAAATGTGTGTAAGATTGTTTTTCCTCTGTCAGGGTTTTTATTTAGAGGCGGATTATCAGAGTTTACATTAATTTGAAATATTCTGCTTTTTTATGGGATTATGGGAACTTAAATGGCTTCTCATGATTAAAACCCATTATTTGGGAGAAATATTCTGCTTTTTTATGGGATTATGGGAACTTAAATGGCTTCTCATGATTAAAACCCATTATTTGGGAAAGCTTTATAGATGTGTTCTACAATTTTTATATCTTAACTCTTGTCATGGAACTTTTTTTTTCTTTTTGGTTATGTTTATGTATTCTGGCAGCCATCCGAATTCCGAAATACCATATGTGTCTCCAGCAGGTGTAGCTCTGGGGCAAGCTGGATTTAAGGGTACATTGCATTTCTGTATCTACAAGAAGAAGTTAAAGTAAATGAGAGCTGTTTTTAGTTTTATGGTAAAGATAGCACTGTGATTCCAAAGTGTCTTGTAGCTTTTGAATGCTGTGAAGGAAGTAAACAGTACTCAATGGTGTGATGTTAACTGTCACTCTTTATTGGTCAGAGGTGACTTCTTGGCCGTCATGCAGGTCTAGCTTGTCTCATTGCAGACAAGTAATTTGCAGCAGTGCCTGCAAACTGTAGAGTCCGCTCAAACATCACATGTGCTCACTGATCTAATGAATCAAGACAGTCAATGGATGCAGAAGGTTTTAATACGGTGGTGGTGCTGCGGTAGCGTTGTCGCCTCACAATAAAACGCTATCCAGTTTGATTCTCAGCTAGAGCGTCTTCTGCGTGGAGACATGCGTGAATGTGCGTACCTTCGTTGAAGGTTGTTTGTCAGGGCTGGCAACTCGGCACGTAAAAATCTATCTGCCACTCATTAGCGGACCAGAGTTCCGCTGTGGCGACCCCTAACCGGGAAAAGCCGAAAGACACAACAACAACTTGGATTTGGGATACATTTTAAAAGATAGCAAGGATTAGGTAGATTTTTATTGCCTATGGTATTTTCAGAAGATTGGTTTTATTTTTTCAACACTTCCACAGTTTTAGTAGAAAAGTATTTTTTTTTTGCTTCCTCCAAATATTGGGAATTGAAGGGGCCACTCAGAAATTCATGGCATCCCATTATTTTGCCCTCAAAACCAGTAAATACAGAGGAATTCTGTATGGTTAAGAGGCAAGTACTAGGTCCAACATGTCTGATCCTCTGGTTGGTGAGTACATTATCTGGTCCAGGGTATTTGTGTTGAGTACATTATCTGGTCCAGGGCATTTGTGTTGATAAAGTCCAAGAAACATTGTGCCTGTGAGCTAGACAGTGTAAGTTTCCTGGTCTATAGAGGGGTAGCTAAAGTCTGCCATGAATAGGGTATTTGACTTGATGGTTGATGGTAAGTGCCTCTAGTAGGTCTAAATAAGAGTTGAGAGCTTGATCAGGACATGGAAAAGAACCTTGTCTATGGGGACCTGAACTCCAGGGCATCATCCTGTTTAACCAATCTAGAACTGTATTTGCTGCTAACATAGACTGAGACAGCTCTACCTTTAGCCCCTGTCTGTGCTGCCGTTAGTCTAAATGTGTCAAAGGCACTGTAGCCTTTCACTGACACAGTACTTTCCGTGACTTTAAACCAAGTCTCAGTAACAACACAGGTGTGTACACTCTCCAGAGTGAGGAGAGCTTATAGAATGTGATGTTTCTTGTTTAGGATCCTAGCATTTAGCAATAACACCTTAAGGTTGCTTTGATTTTTTTTTTTGTTATGTTGATAGTTTTGTTATTTTGACATTGCCTAAAAAAGGCCAATATCAGAATGCCCGGAGGCACATGTGCAGACCATCCTTGACACAACAAAGTGGACTATTAATCATGTGCTCCCATGCATATAAATACTGGATTCCCCTGGAGTGGCACCAGAAACTAAGCAAACTATTAAAATCAAATCATTTTCTGTTCATACTGTGGCATCATAATTGATGAAGGTAAAACTCTGCCCAATAAAAGTCAGCATACAGAGAACCATAATGTTTCTTTTCATATAGTCCAGTGACGTATGCCTAATATCATTTACACCCACATGGACTATGACAGAAAAATACTGGTACCTGTGCAGCAATGACTTGAGTGCGTGTGTGATACTGTCCCCCACTTATTGCTAGGATAGGCTGTTATTTCCCCTGACCCTGAACAAGGCTAAAGGGGTTTATGAGAAAGCGACTGAATGAATGCAGTATTTAATTACACATAACACAGACTGCGCCCTGCTGTTGCCAGCTGCTCTTGCTCCCAATGCCCCAAATCTTCCAGAAACTACAGAAAGAACTAAGGGTCAAGGAGCATTACAAATGTGCTCTCACATGCGCATGAGTACGCACAAGTGTACACACACACACACACACACACACACACACACACACACACACACACACACACACACACACACACACACACACAAGCGCGCGCGCACACGCACTCACACTAACATCAGAAGACCCAGTCTGCTTTGAAATGATAAGCAGACTGCAGCACTTTTCAGTTAATAACCCTATCTGACTGAATATCATCATCTGCAGAATATGCCACATCCCACGACTAAATGCTTACCAGTGCATAGTACTGACAACACCAAGCAAATAGCCAAATATTTTTCAAAACAGTTTAGATACCCAGAGCAGTCGTGGCTTGTGTAGTCCTTTTTATCCCACTCTAAGGAAAGATACAAATCTATATCTTCCAAAGCAAAATATTGGCCTACACCACACAGGGTAGAGACTGTGTACAGGGGAAGACAGTAGCAAACAAACCCAATATTTATTTATTTTTGTTTATTTTTACATTTGTTAACCGGGTTAGTCCAACTGAGCCCAGAAAGCACTTTTTCAGCTGAGACCCGTGAAGAAAAGCTCCAGGAAAGTAATTACAAATCAAGAAAAACCTAACAATTCAAGTTGTAAGATACCCAACAGTACAAAAAGAGAGAGAAACATACAATACAAATATATATGAAGCAAAAGTACAGTATTTTGAGAATGCAGTAACAATATGTTTGAGAAATTTGGTTAGCATTCAGTCATTTACAAGGAATGTAGCAATGCCTAAAATAAAAAAAAAAACATAGTACAACCAAGAAGCATTTAATAGCATAGGTACTAACTACAGAGAGAGTAATACATGTAGACAAATTAGGTAGCTACCAGGCAGATATGTTAATTGAGAGAAAAAGAACAATTCGTTAAGTAATTTCCTGACAAGTACAGATCCATGCATGTTGGAAATTAATTTTTAGTTGCTTTTTGAATTTGCCACTTTTGGTAGTGGAGCAAAGGACAATGGAAGTGTGTTCCATGAGTATGCAATTGAATGACTGTAAAGTATTTTTCCAATATTTTTGTTTGGCTTGGTCACCTGCAGAAGGCGTGTAGGGTGTAATTATGGATGTAAGGGCAGAGCAGGAGTCGGGGCTATTTAGGATGCTGTGTGCAATTTGTAGTTGTGATATCCAAAGCATGTGGGGGAGCTCAGGCCATCTTAAGCTTTTCAGGGATATACAATGATGGGATTTGTAGCTATTTCTGGCTGTGAATCTTGCTATCTTGTTATAGGTGGTTTCTAGTTTGGTTAAGAGATTATTTTGGAGATTAGTATGTATGGGAGCAGCATACAGCACGGATAGTAGAATAAATGTTTGTGCCAGCATAGGTCTAGATTTGTTATTTATATATTTGTTGTTGCGGTATAGAAGACCAAATTTTTTATTGCACTTTTTGATACAGTTTAAGATATGTAGCTCAATTGGTCGTCTATAGTAACACCAAGCAATTTGGTGTTTGAGTCGGTGGTGATAATTGTATTACCTAAGGATGAGATGGTGAAGTTGTCTTTAGCTGGACTGAGGTTTTTTGGAGGGAAAGGAGAAGCTTGTTCTTTCTGGGGTTGAAAAGCAGGTTGTTTTCAGTTAGCCATTGTTCTACTAGGTGCAGAGATTGCCGAGTGACAGTGTGGAGATTTTGTATATTGTCAGAGGTGTTAATAATTGTGGAATTATCTGCATACTGTGTTAAGGTAGAGTGGGGGCAGAAGACATGGAGGTTATTTATAAATATACTAAAAAGTAGGGAGTCCAGGATAGAGCCCTGGGGAAGCCCAGTCTTAACAAGACGGAAAGGGGAGAAGGATGTTTGCCACCTTACGGACTGATATCTGTTTGAGTGGAAGCTGTTAAACCAGGAGGTAGTGTAAGTAGACAGTTGTATGTTGGAAAGTTTGTTTAGGAGGATGGGATGCGAAACGGTATCAAATGCTTTGGATAGGTCAAGGAATAGAGCTGATACGAGTTTGTTATTGTCTCTGGCTTGGGCAAGGTTGAGTGTGAAAGATAGATGGCAGTGGTAGTACTGTGCAAGGGCCGGAAACCATGATGTGTGGGTGTAATAAGGTTTGGCTGTAAGATGTGGTTTAGTATTTGTCTATGTACACATTTTTCCAGTATCTTTGATAAGGGAGATAATATGACAATAGGCCTGTAATTTAAGGGTTCTGTAGAATTTCCTCCCTTGTGGAGGGGTATTATGAAGAATTTTTTCCAGATATCTGGTACTGTACTGTCTTGGATAGATCTATTGTTAAGTATAGATACAGGGTATGCTACGGATTCTGCTGCCTGTTTGAGAAATAATGGAGGGAGTTTGTCGGCTGATGGGGAACAGGGCTTGAATTTGTTAAGAAGTGATTTGGTGAAGGAAGTTGCTATGGGTGCTAGGGAGAACGAGGGAAGAGATGAGGTGGGAGGTGGAGTCTTAATATCAAGAATTTCTAGTTTAGTAAGCTTTTCTATTGTTTCAATGAAAAAGTTGTTAAGTAGGGTTGCAGTTTCATTAGAAGGTTTGTTAGGGAAGGGGGTTCGTGAAAAGGGGTTCCCTGAAGATAGTAATTTGTTTACTGAGTGCCAGAATTTCTTTGGGTTGGAATGTGAGTTGCTCAGAGATTTTTGATGAAAAATTTTTTTTGTCTAGTAGGACCTTCTTTTTTGTTTGGTTGCAAAGCTGTTTATACAAGTTCAGGTGGAAAGTTGAGTTATTTATTTCCATGCTCTCCAGGCACTGCCCTCTTGTGATCGAGTTGCCTGGTTTTGCCATTGTGCATAATTACATTTTAACCTAATTTCTCTACTGGGAGCCAGGGTGTTAAGAGTTTTTAGGAATATATTGTTGAAGCTTTGGGCAGCCTCATTAAGGGGTAATGTGTGTAGGAATGACCAGTTTACAGTGGACAGTAATTCATTTAGGGTGACAAGGCTGTAGTTTTTAAGGTTACGAGACTATTTGTTTTGGAGGCTCTTGTTAAGATTGGGAGAGCGTCTTACTACTGAGGTAAGGAGGTGGTCACTAAGGGAGCTAGGTAGGGTGAAAGGGTTATGATTGCACTGGGGGTTGGATATTAATATCTAGTCAATGACCGAGCTGTTCTGGGAATTTTTTTGCTGGTGCATGGGTGAGGTGATCAGCTGGATAAAGCCAAAAAGGTTTATAGAGTAGCTAGGGATGCAGTACTAACAATGCTCCAGTCAATATTCATATCCCCAAGGATGATGGTTTCATAGGGAATGCAAATAGAAATCCAAGAAAGAAACTGCTAGAGTATGGGAATGTTTTTACCTCTGGGTATGTAGATTGCTGCAATAACAAGTTTTTTTGTGTTGATTTAGGTTACAGGTTGCTATAAGTATTTCGGCAGGGCAGAAATCACGGATAACTACTGGGGGGGGGGGGGGGGGGGGCTGGTCAGTGTAGAATATAGCTACTCCTCCACCCTTTTTTTAACTTCTATCAAGTCAAACAATATTATAAATGGGGGAGAATTTCGCAGTTTGTAATGGAGATTTTAGCCATGTCTCAGACAGGGCAAGTATATCTGGGTTATACTGTGAAATCCAGGTGTGAAGGAAGGTACTTTTATTGACATTGCTTTGCATATTCACTGACAAAAAGGATAGATTTTTGGAAGCTTGTGACTGTAATGAATTACTTGTGAGGCAGCTGGAAAGGGGGGATGCTGTATAAGTATGGTTACAGTGCTGTTGACAAGGGCCTGGCTTGGGATGAATATCACTAGATAAGAGTAGTATTGTGCTTTGAAGTATTTGTATGAAGAAATATTTGAAAAGGAACTGATGTTTTCTTTTGATGAGACGTTGGGCATTTGGTATGTACAATACTTTGAACTTGTTACATGATATAGTGGTACGGTTAAGCAGAGAGGGGGCAACAGGGGTGGAGTAGTTATTTGTATGGTGAGCAATGGGATAAGACAGTGTGGGAGATGGGGTGGTAAGCAGGTGAGATGTATGGTAAGTGGTTACAGCTGAGAAAAGAATTAAAAATAGGAGGGAGAGAATTAGAGTTTTAAAAGGTATTTAGTTTCAGCTCAGAACTAATTAAAGGGTAACAATGTATTTAAGGTTAGTAGAAGAAATCAGGATTGACTGAAGGAGTTTTATAAAGTGAGTGACTGAAAGAGTTAAAAGCAGGAAGGCTCAGGAGGAGTGGGGAGTGGGTACTGCATTTAATGGTGACATGAGGTATGAGTAGAGGAGAGGGTATGTCTATTGGCTAGTGCGGAAATAGGGCAAATCAGGTTTAGCTATAAAGGAAATTATGATGTCAGGAGTCGGTGGGAATGGGGGTAGGACAGGGAAGTGGAATGAGTCCGAGTGTAGTAACGGTGAACGGAGCAGGATGAGCTAGAAAAAATGGACCAGGCCTGCTTCCAAAAAACAATCAGGAAAAACCAAACTTAGTCAGTTCCAGGTCACTGTATTGCAGTATCTTCCTAATAACTAGAAATCTTGTGCTACTAATCTAGTACAGTGTGGTGAAAAAGGACCATTACTTCTATAAGGACAAACAATACAAGTATGGGCTTGCAGGTACATAGGTAAACCTTTTCCAAGAGAAAGAAAGTAGCTTCAAGTAACTGACCTAGACATACAATAGGAAGAGGAATGGGGAGGGGCCAGTAGTGTGCATGCTTACAGTAAAAGACTATAGCAAAAATGTCTTCAGTTTAGAGGACAGATTAAATAAAACTCTAACATACACTAGTTTAGCTGAAAGCACTTTAGCATTCCACTGATGATGGGTCTCACAGTGCAGGGCAACCAGACAGCCCTTGGTTTATTGGAGGCTGACCAGACATAGAATAAAACTTTTGCTTAGGGGACTGGAAATGAAAAGGAAAATAAGGTAAATATTAGGTATGAAGTTTTAAAACACTCTGATTACCAAGTAACTAAGACAGAGGATGCAGGGGAGGGGCAGCATACCTTGTAAGAAACAGCACAATTCTATGAGCAACACAAAATGCAAGGAAAGCGGAGAAAAAAAATGAAACCGTAGTTGATACCAAGCTATTATAACATTCACTACACTATTATGCATTGTTATGAAGGTTACGTTGAGAAAACAGTAACTACTACGATGCTACACACAATTTAGCATTCTCCACTAAAAGTCAGGAATAACAGTGGTTGTTGTTTGTCTTTCGGCTTTTCCCGGTTAGGGGTCACCACAGCGGAACTCCGGTCTGCTAATGATTGGCAGTTGATTTTCACGAATGCAGAGGTGCCAGCTCGACGTTCAACCAAGGCACGCCCATTTACGCATGTCTTCCGAACACCCACCCAACCGCGGGGAGGACATGCAGACTCCACGCAGAAGGCACTCCCCAAACTCCAGCCGAGAATCGAACGGGAGAACCTCTTGCTCTGAGGCAACAACGCTACCGCTGCACCACCGCGGATAGGAATAACAGTGGTATTCTACAGAAATACAGTAACAACAAAGGTGCTGCACACAATTTAGCATTCTCCACTAAAAGTCAGAAATAACAACAGTGATACTATACAGAAACACAGGGTCGCTTGTATCCCCCTTGGAGGTTACAGTAAGTTCTATTCCGACTGCATTTTACCTATTTAAACCCACAATATGCTATGAGTATAATTCTATACTGGCATAACAAAAACTCTCATATGCAGGCCAAGTCGAGTAAAGCAAAAAAAAATAAATAAACATGCTTTTGAAATATAGGTCCAGAAAATAAGTGACCATATAGAGCTGTTACCAATTAAAAATATGCATGGAAAAAATAGACCATATGTGAAACTTCACAAAAGTAGCAATAAGAATAACAAACAAAAACAGTACCTGGTAGTACTTACATGCAAGCACACTACTGGGGATTCCTATGAAGCAAGGGAAGAAAAGCCAAGTCAAATGATGATGCCTTTTTACATCAGGTTTTCTGATTGCTCTATAATGGAGCAGAACTGGTAGGGAAGAGTGTAGGTTCTAGGTGGGGGAGGGGGAGAGACACAAATTAATACAGGGCTGTGAGCCAGAAAAACTGGACCAGGCCAGCTTCCAAACAATTAGGAAAACGGAGCTCAGTCAATTCCAGGTCAGTGTTTCGCAGTATCTTCCTAATAACTAGAAATCTTGCACTACTAATCTAGTACAGTGTGGTGAAAAGGACCACCACTTCCATAGGGAAAAACAATACAAGTATGGGCTACAGGTACATAGATAAATTGTTTCCAAAAGGGAGGAAAAAAAATATATATATATAAAACTAGATATATAGAGAGAAATAAATGTATATTTGTTTCAGAAAACAATTCACACCAAATCAGAAACATCACACACACTCATACACTAGACAGATCATGCCAGCTGGTGTTCCCACTTGTCGTGCATCACTACCCAGTCAGTGACTAACTTTCACTATGCTTTCATCTGAAGAAGGCAGGTGAATGATGTGCAGGGAATGCAAACACATGAGCTCTGAGCAGCATGCACACAACAACAACAGACATTCTCAACAACACAAGCACTTGTCAATACACATTTGGAACTGGGACACAATTATTACCATTGGAAAAACATACGAATAAGGTATTTCTTTATTAAAACTGGAAAACAAAAACTATGGGACACTTAAGAGGGATGAATGGTGGTGGTTCTAATTATTTGACTATATATGCCATCTGGGTATGGGATGATACCTATCAGAAGACTAGGTCAAATACGCGTCATCTGTAACTGCAGTTCTTTCAAAAAAATCTGAATGACCGGTATTGTAATAACATACTACTATTCCACAAACAAAAAATCATCAGATTTGTTTAAGACATCAAAAATGTATTCAGGTTTTGAAGTCATCTTCAAAATTACACCTCATCATCCATGAAAACCTCTGTAAAAGGAGATCACCACTTTCAGACAGCCTCTCACTTCGTGTTTTTAAATATGGCTCTGTTTTATAGCATTGCAAGAAGCTTTAAAAAAATTCCTTACAGTGAAATTGCAACTTTCCAGTGACAACTCAGCCTCTACATGTTTTTAAAACTTCACATGGGCTGGCTACACAATTAAAATAGATGCAGTGTTGTAACTGCAATAGGAATGCCACTGGAGAAGTTTGCCTAAGTTATTGGAAACATAAGACTGATGGACAGTATAGGTTCATAGGTTGGTACTAGGCTATCGGCCTTAGGGCCTATACAAGCCTAATCATAACAATCCCCTGGCTATTTCTTCCAACAGTATTTACTTCCCTGGACCCCTGTCTAGCAGGGCGACTGACATAATTCCCGGGGTGAATTTCCTATCTCCCATCCAATCATCAAGGTTCCTTTTGAGGAGGGCCAAAGAGGCGCTCTGCTTGACAAAGTCTGGAGAGTCTCTGGGTCAGGAACCTATCCCTCCAGCATGTTTTGTTCATTGTGATGACAAGGTTTAGATCCCTGGAGCATGTGTCTCTGAGGGATTTAGATTTCTTTAAATGTAGCATGTCCAACAGCTCTGGGTTTGACATGGCCTTGTATGTTAAGCAGAGATCGCCTCTGAGTAGACGATATGCGACAGAGTATAGGTGGAGTTTTTTTTAGATGGTCAGCATAGGGCATCAGCTTTACACCTGTGATTCTTTTAGTGAGGTATTTATGTGGCCTTTCCAGTTGTAGCAGATGTCTTGAGAGGTACATACCAAACGGGGCATTGTATTCTGTAATGGGTCTAATGAGGGCTGAGTACAGTGGGACAATGACTTCCTTTTTCTGGATGAAAAGCCCTTAGTGATGAGGTGTGCCAAATAGAAGGATTTCCTGACTGTTGTGGTGATGTGGTCATCGAAGGTGAGACCACTGTCCACCCGTGTCCCTAAGTCTCTTATCACACTTTCGGTGTTTAGTGTACTGCCACCTATGTGGTAATTCACGGGTACATGTTTTTTCCCCAAAGTGGATAACTATACATTTCTTGGCATTGAGCTTGAGTCCATGGCTCTGGCACCAAGCATCTGTTTATGTAAGGCCCTTTTGTAGAATATCCACATCATTGGGGATTCAATAATGGCTCCCTGTTTGCAGTCATCTGTGAAATTTGTTAGTCAGAGTCCTTTAGTGTTGGCCTGTACTTCAGAGAAATAGATGCCAAACAAGAGTGGTCCCAGGACTGAACCCTGAGGTACTCCACTTGTCACTTGTCTGGAGCTGGATTTGGAGTCTGCTACCTTTACAGTGTGGGTTCTGTCAGTAAGCCAGTTGGCAACCCATCGAGTGATGTAGGGATTGATGCCCAGCTTAGTAAGTTTATCTATGATTCCAGAGTGGGGGATGGTGTTGAAGGCCTTGGCGAGGTTCAGATAGGCTGTGTGGACCACCTTATCCTTATCCATGGCTCTGGGGACTGATTTGAAGAAGTCAATCAGGTTTAGGAGACAAGATGGGCCCTTCACGAACCCAAACTGCGTGGGGTCCAGTGTTTGAAGGTTGCCAATGTCTTTGTATACAAGTTCCATGATAATATGCTCCCTCGCCTTGCAGATCAGGCACGTCAGACCGATGGGGCGGTAGTTCCTGGAATCCAAGGTGGATCCCCCCTTGTGGAGTGGGATAACTGTAGCTGTGCACCACTCAGTGGACATGAAGCCTGAGGTGAGGCTATGATTAAACATGACACTTAGGTGAGGATCCAGTTCATTTTGTAGTTCATGCAGTACACAGCCTGGGATGTCGTCTGGTCCCATGGATGCTGTATTCTTTGCTTTGGAGAGTGCGTTTTTTACCTGTGTGGCTGTTATTACCAGTATTTGGCAATCTTTCGGTACTGAGATGGGCCCTTTAGGGGGTGAGAGGGGGGTGAAATTTGCACTGACTTGATCTGCCAGGATATTGCCAATATCCTTGAGATCAGTATATTTAATGTCATTCTGTTGTAGCTCAGAGTAGATCTGAGCATTGCCATTTAGATTCTTGACATAGCTATAGAATGCCTTGTGGTGGTCTTTGTAATCTTTGGCAATTTTATTTTCATAACTAGCTTTGGAGGATTTTATGAGGGATCTCAGCTTCTTACTTTTTGCATCCTGGGATTTTCCTTTTTTCTGCAACAGTTTCTTCCTTTTGTTGTAAAGTTTGTTTACGGCAAGGGACCACCAGATTGGCTTCCTTTTTTTGGAGGACAGTGTCTTGATTCTATTGGGGATTGCACTATTCATGCACGAGTGGATGTGCTCGTACAGTGCATTAGTGTAGGATTCAGCAGTTGAACTTTCAGTTCCCATCTGCATGGGTGTCATGTAGTTTGTAATTTCTGCCTTGAGTAGCATGAAGTTGGCTTTGGAGAAGATTTTTACGGAGGTCTCCTTACTAGCGGGAGGGGGTGGGATGTGGATGTTAAGGGTGATTAGCTTATGGTCAGACCTGACCAACAAGGGGGGTGACCATATGTGTGGAGCATTGATTTCCCATGTTGGTAATGACTAGGTCTAGGATATTGGGGCCCCTGGTGGACTAAGGATTAGTTGATCCAGGGCGTTGGAATTTATGAATTCCATGAAACGTTGGGCAAAGGTGTTGGTACATGAGTAGTTTTCCCAGTTAATGGCAGGATAGTTGAAATCACCCAGTATTAGGGTGTTTGGTTGTATCTTAATATTTTCCAGTATGTTTAGAAAGGTATAGTGAGAATCCTGGGGCATGGTGGGGAATCTGTAGCAAGCTACAGTTTGGATTGCAGTCTTACCTAGTGTTATAGTTGCACCTGGAGAATTTCAGACACATTGTGTTGAGCAACTAGCCTGGTGTTGTGAATATCCCTGGTGAATATGGATACTCCTCCACCTTTAGTGTTTTGGTCCTGGTTTGGTGGCCGAAAAGTGTGGTAAGAGTTGTAGCCTGGTATTGTAGGGGTGCTCTCTGAAGCCATGAGCCAGGTCTCAGTTACTGCACAGATATCGATGTTCTCCATTTTTAGGAGTGCCTCGAGAAAGTGCATTTTGAGGTTTAGACTTCTCGCATTGAGTAGCATTACCTTCAGATTTTGCATGCTTGTACCGGTTATGGTGGTTGTTTTGTCCTTTGAACTTTGCCTAAAAAAGGCACTATAGGGGTGGCAAGAGCCTTAGCCACTAACCTGAATACCAGGGGCGACAGGTGAAGACCATCTCTGGCAAAGTATCGTGGTCTGTCGATCATGTCATCTCAGGCAGACAGATACTGAATCCCCTTTGAATGACACCAGAAGCTTACCCAATTATTGAAGTGAATCATTTTGTCCTTATACTGTGGTATCATTCTGGGTGAAGGCAGGATGGTACTCATGGCTAGAGTCATACCTGCCTGGGCCATATGATGCCAGAGCTCTTCCATGTCCCTTTTCATGTAGTCCAGGGAGGTACGTCTCAAGTCATTCACTCCAACATGGACAATGACAGAGTCATATTTGTACTTGTTGTGGAGTGACTTGAGTGCTTGCGTTATGTGGTGGATCCTGGCACCCAACAGGCAGCTGACTGTAATTTTCTCCTTGTTCAGCATATTTGGGATGTACCCAAGCAGTACTGAAATAAAAGTCAACAGTTACTAAGATCTTATAAACAGTGGCAGAGAAATCTGCGCGCATATATATATATATATATATACATACATTTTTTTTTTTCTTTTGTATATGTTTTAACATGTAACCATAAACCAAATCAGTACTCACACTGAAAATAAAAAAAAAAAAAAGATGAAAATTGGAAATCTGAAATTAAAATTGTTTCTCTTCAGCAGTTCCAGGGAAGAGGAGACTAAAACTGACACTGGCTAGTGACTTGAGCACTAGACAAGCAGGCCAGTGATAGCATGACTGAGTGGCAGATAACTCATCCATATTTGGGGGGGGGGGTGAGAAGCAGTTTAATGTACTGTCAATGTCAACAGGAGGATGTGTGTCAAAGAAGCATGCATTCCCTGTAGCTGTTGCTGCATATGTGGAACAAGCAAGCACTAAATGGACAGCGTACCAGGCATCTGCTTGACGCTGAAAGGTTGGGTTTAGCATCAGAATATCTCTAGATGGATAAACTCTAATCATCACACAACCCATTTTTGATAAATTAAGAGACAAGTGAAGTCATGATGGGCCAGATGATCAGTAATGAGGGTGGGAACTGGCCATTGAGATGCTGAATATCCTTTTATTTTGTGAATGGCCAAAATTCCCTGCATTCCTATGCAGAGGTTATGACCTCACATAGCCCCTAAGTGCTTTGTCCCTTTATATAGAGGCTATATCCTCAAACAACACCTAAGTGCCTTGCACCCTGTTAAATTGGTCTAATCCCTCATCCAAGGTCACTGTTGGCATTACAATAATAGGTGTAGCAGTACTAAGCATATCCTGCTTTCACAGGATTTTACAATAAGAAATCTGTCCACATTCAGCATACACTGGCCACAGAATTAATTTACATCTGATGCTCTAATCTGACCAGCTATATAATTTTCCTTTAACTGTGTGTGCTACCCAAGTAACAATGTGCACTGACAGTGTGGAATGCCTGTGGTGATTTGTGTGTATATATGTATGTATGCTAGCATGAGAAAATGAGTTTGTGCACATCAGATGTGTTAGCTCTGAGCTGTACTCAGTTTGACTACTCTCCACTTTATTTTGTCTTTCTTTAACCAAATTTAACTTCCCCCTCAATAATCAGCATATTCTTGCAGTTTTAATTTCAACAGCAACCCATTTCCAATCTTTACACACAAAGATGTTGGACATAGCATCCCTAATATTGTTTCCACATGGAATGGACTTAAATTTTTATAGGAATCTTGTTTGGAATGCCATGACTGATCTTTTGCATAATATTAAAATCTGCCACAGCACTTGCTCAGACAGCAATCAATGTTCCCAAACAAAATGCGTTTATGTTGGACGACACTATACAGTGTCATAACATCTAAGAATGTTAATGCTGTCTTTTACAACTTTGCTCCCACCAGGACAGTAAGAAGCCTGTGCCTCCCCAGTATGTACAAAGTTAGAGGCAAGTGTGTAAACTTTTATTGTTCCACAAGGGACTGCAAATTATTTTGTATGGACCTAGTGTGTTGTGATGTTGGTTGCCTTTCCCAGTGTAAACAGTGAATTAATTCCAGTTTCTTGCTGCTGTCAGCCCTTAACCTAACTACTGCAGAGTGGAAAAGTAAACAACTGCTACTTCTTCAAACAGTGAGAAGATAAATAACACCACTTTTATACATTGTCAGATTCTGGGAAGGTATATTTTGTTCATTTTGATAATGAATAGTTTGACTTGAGTGAGACAGAATGTATGTATATTACAAATTACCATGATTGTACATTTTAAACTTACTTTGTGTTATTCATGTCCTTCCCCTTTTTATTTGTTCATCAGAATGAAGTGCAAACCTTCAGGAATGAGTTATGAATTTTATTAACACTCTTCATACCTTCCAGCAGGAAAGATGTAAATGAACACTTCTGTCTATATATTTCATCCACTCAATACAAGAATCATGCACAAAGCCAACATTAATGGGAGGGACAAAGGTTCAAAAATCAGGGTTTTAAATATTGTCCTTAGAAACTTAGAAGGTTGCTAGAATAACAGGCTTTGTATTAGTATGCAGTTTCTGAAGGCTATGAAATCTGAAACTCAAATTAAGCCCACCCATGATGTCAACCTTTCAGCTGGCAGACTTCTAGGTCTGTTCTCCTCTGGGACGGCTTGGTAGACTTTCCTCACACTTCGAAAATATTCAAAAATAGGATAGCTAGCTAAACGAACTACATGGTAAAGATAAAACAAAAAGAAACTGATACGCTGGCTGTGATTTTAAATTTTAAATTACTATTTTAATTATTGAGCTGATGGCTTAAACTGTTTGCACTGAGAAGGAGTCTTGTACTCAAAAAGTTTGCAGTGTTGCAGTATATTGAATAAATGTATTCTTTTGTGAGCTGGTCGGTCTTTTGGTTTATAATCTCTTTCCTCACACTTCCTCATGAAGGGATCATTCCGCATCCTTTCATGTCACTCCTCATCCCCCCATCACTGTATTCTCCATCCCTTCATGTCACTCCTCATCCCCCCATCATTGTGTTCCCCATCCCTTAATGTTACTCCTCATCCTCCCATCATTGTGTTCCCCATCCCTTCATGTCACTCCTCATTCCCCATCACTGTGTTCCCCATCCCTTCATGTCACTCCTCATACCCCCATCATTGTGTTCCTCATCCCTTCATGTCACTCCTCATCCTCCCATCACTGTATTCTCCATTCCTTCATGTCACTCCTCATCCCCCCATCATTGTGTTCCCCATCCCTTAATGTCACTCCTCATCCCCACATTGTGTTCCCCATCCCTTAATGTTACTCCTCATCCTCCCATCATTGTGTTCCCCATCCCTTCATGTCACTCCTCATTCCCCATCACTGTGTTCCTCATCCCTTCATGTCACTCCTCATTCCCCATCACTGTGTTCCCCATCCCTTCATGTCACTCCTCATACCACCATCATTGTGTTCCTCATCCCTTCATGTCACTCCTCATTCCCCATCACTGTGTTCCTCATCCCTTCATGTCACTCCTCATTCCCCATCACTGTGTTCCCCATCCCTTCATGTCACTCCTCATCCCCACATCATTGTGTTCCCCATCCCTTCATGTCACTCCTCATACCCCACATCATTGTGTTCCCCATCCATTCATGTCACTCCTCATACCCCCATCATTGTGTTTCTCATCCCTTCATGTCACTCCTCATTCCCCATCACTGTGTTCCCCATCCCTTCATGTCACTCCTCATCCTCCCATCATTGTGTTCCCCATCCCTTCATGTCACTCATCATACCCCCATCATTGTGTTCCTCATCCTCATACCCCCATCATTGTGTTTCTCATCCCTTCATGTCACTCCTCATCCCCCATCACTGTATTCTCCATCCCTTCATGTCACTCCTCATCCCCCCATCATTATGTTCCCCATCCCTTAATGTCACTCCTCATCCCCCCATCATTGTGTTCCCCATCCCTTAATGTTACTCCTCATCCTCCCATCATTGTGTTCCCCATCCCTTCATGTCACTCCTCATTCCCCATCACTGTGTTCCCCATCCCTTCATGTCACTCCTCATCCCCACATCATTGTGTTCCCCATCCCTTAATGTCACTCCTCATCCCCCATCATTGTGTTCCCCATCCCTTAATGTCACTCCTCATCCTCCCATCATTGTGTTCCCCATCCCTTAATGTCACTCCTCATCCTCCTATCATTGTGTTCCCCATCCCTTCATGTCACTCCTCATTCCTCATCATTGTGTTCCCCATCCCTTCATGTCACTCCTCATCCCCACATTAGTGTTCCCCATCCCTTCATGTCACTCCTCATCCCCCATCATTGTGTTCCCCATCCCTTCATGTCACTCCTCATCCCCCATCATTGTGTTCCCCATCCCTTTCCTACTAGTCTTTGCATTATATGTTTAGCTGCCTTCCTCACTCTCCCTTTCCCTTAGTCATTGCACTATGTACCCTTTCACGTCATTCCTTATTCACTGTTTGTAGTCCTATCATCCCCATCACCAGTTTCCTACTTCATGTCAGTCTCTCTCTGTATTCACTGTTGCCACGTGTCACTACCTCCCTACTTTGTCAGTATGGTTCTCTACTGTTCCCTCCCCCAGGGGGTTGCTATCTCCCCTGTTAGTCTTTGTCTGTATATATTTCCTCCTCCTTACCCATTCCTTCCTTATGATACCTTCCCCTCTACCCTCCTTCAGAAAGTAAAAAAGAACACTTGCCCCCCCCCAAAAAATTGCTGCTCTTCCCCTTCAGTTGTCCTGCTATGTACTCCTCTGCTAGTTCTAAATCCTTTAGGTCTGTCCTGTCATCCCACTATCTTCTCATTCACATCATAAACTTAGATAGCACTTGGCTGGGGAGCCCTACAGTCTGTGCCATGTTGCATCTATGGGGTGCTTCAATACACATGTGAATGCACACAGCACTGCACACACTTTCTGTATGCCAACATCCCCGAGTCACATGATCACTCAGAGTGGGAAGCTCAGCTGCACAATTACTGTCATTTTCAGTACTGCGAAGATTCACTATACAGCACTATATCCGATATGATCGTGCTATGTGGGTACTCATGCAAGCCTAATCCCTTACCAGTCACAACAGGCTACTTCACCATGCTATATATAGCAGTGAGGTTGTCATAAAGGGGTTGGGAAAGCAATGACTGGGGACAGGAAGGGTTAGGAAAACAATATACATATAATGCAACTTTCTGTTCTGTTAAAATCCCTGATCCAGTTTTGCTTTTCCCTACCACACTGGGCATGGAAAACATCAATCCCTGTTTGAAGTTACCTTTTAGTGTCTTCCTCCTATCGTGGCCGATACACATTTTATCTGGCTTATTTCCATTACTTAGACATATACTGTCATACACTTCCAATACTGCATCCATATCTGCATGTACAGTACACCCATTTACCTTTGTAAATCCTAGGTTTACAGTTCAGCATTCACTAAAGGATACATCAAAGACATTTTGCAGCCTTGGGAATACTTTACTAATTATAAAGGTTTCGGATTCAAATCAGCAGACTGACTTATTAGTGAAATGGCCTGTAAACAGGGATGTAACAAAAGGTGCATTGATTATAAAAATAAATACAAATAAAAAAATCTGCAGAACTGAGGTACCTTCATATCCATATTCTCTCAGGGTACTAAAACAGCAGCTAAACTTAGCTTGCCCTAGGATAAAATTCCATGATCTGAGAGCACAGAATCCTTTCATTTACATCTGTTCAAACCATGCCAAGTTCTGCTTAATAACCGATTCCTAAAAAACATTTTTGGGTGCAGTGTTGATTCTAACACGAATACTTATGTTTCCAGCTAAGCATGGCATTTTTTTTCAGGCTACTTTAAAGGTCTTTTTGTTTGCAATGGATTAAAAAAGTCAGCTTTATACCCAGAGAACCTCTAGATCTATTTTTGCCATTTCTGCTGAATTACTGAAACGCTGCTAGGCAAATTTTGTACTCTACATGATGAGTTGTCTCTTTGGGAGTCACGATTCCACAGACTAAAGCTATTTAATTCTCTAGTGCACAGCATATATTCTTGTCTAGTTGAATGTAGAAGTCAGAAAGGAAAATAGGTTACTCATACTCAATGTAGTGTTATTATGCCTTATTGAAAACTGTGAAATGAGCATCCCGATAAACTGCTAAGTATCTCAGTAGTGATTTGCACTCACATTAAAGTTACATCCAAAGACAAAAACAGTAATGTGCCTTTTATCCCTGCTAGCAAACTGAACTGCGTTCTCAGCAATGGAAATAGTTTCATTTTATTAAAGGACAATGTATTTCTCTGTGTTTTTTTTTTCTTCCTGTCATTCTGTCATATTATCTTCAGACTCTTTCTAATCTCCAAAGGCTGACCCACTTTACACTTTGTGAAATACTGCTCACACCTCTACCACACAAACAAATGGACGGATTATAACCTTAGAGGCACTTTCAGCAGATGGCACCCTCTGGGAATGGAAGACTTCCACTCAGAATCAAACAAAATAATGCAATCCATTAAATAAATGAAGTGAAGTAAGCACTACTTGATTTGGAAAGGGCCAGCAACCTCAATGATTCTGCAGTACGTTTTCCTCAGGGTTATCATTTTTATTCAGTGATATTTTGCTCCAATTACTCAGTACACCACCTGAAAGGCTGGAGACAACTGACAGAAACAGTCCACATATGCATATGCAATAGCTTTAAGTAAATTCATGGGTATCACAGCACCTGTCCAACAGTCCATTTCATCTCATTGAATACAAGTGAACAATGTGAATGCTGGATTCTGAATAAACAGAAGAAACTCATGCTCCTAGATGGTAGCATTCACCCACATTTCTGAACCTCATTTACTGACACTGTGATTGGCAGTACTTACTGGTATGTACAACACCTACCTATTACTTGCATGTGACAGTTTAAGACACCATTTGCAATTTAGTCTTGACATTTTGTGGGGCTCCATTGAAACGGTCACTGTGGTTAGGAATCTGAGCACCAGTTTCTATATCTCATGCATGCTCTTGGAAATGTTGGTATGTGACGTTCATATGTAACTCTGCCCTATTCCTATAACTCACTGTCTAGCAATACCTTCCTGGTACTGAACCAAGCAGCACAAAAATAAAACAACTCCCCAAACAAGTTCTGCGGGCTGCTGACTGAAAACACTACATATTGGCGATTATACTACTTGTTTATAATCATATTACACAGATCTCACCAGTAGTATGGAAAAACACCACCAAAAGCTAACAAAATAATGTTTTTTTTAACAAAGTAACTAGTTAGTAGTATCTTTTGCAGTTCTTTTGACCTCCTGTGTTCATTTTTTTTCCTTCTCCTGTGTTCAGTTTAGTACTGAAATAAAAACTAAGTAATAAATAGCATTTCAATTACACAATGAGAAATACTTTTAAATTATTTAACTGTTAGCATCCTCCTGTAGTGCAGGGTTTGATTCCCTCAGTCTCAATTTGCCTACTGTGTGAGAGTGAGCAAGCACTTAACCAGAAAACAGTCATATTCATGGGTCACCCCGATAAGACGTTTCTGCCTAGTGGGTTTACTTGGTTAACAAATGATTTAAAAAAAGGCTATGCAACTGCATGAACGTCCCCATGTTCTAACATTCCATTCTGTAGCATGTATCCTTTCAGCTAAGCACCAAAACATACAAAATCAAACTAAGATGTCAACTAAGCATTGTTTAAACTGAAACTAATACCATCCATTAATCTTACAATAATCCACTGTATCCTTTATGGAGTTACTGGGATGCTGGAGCCCATCCCAGCAGCCAATAGGTGCAAGGCACTGAAGCTTGGACAGGTGACAGATTTAATCATAGCAGAAACACACACACACACACACACACACACACACACACACACACACACACACACTTGCATATTGCATACACAACTACGGGCAATGTGGAAGATCGTCAGTCAATCTACAAATATGGCTTTAACAGGTAGGAAGAAAGCAGAACACCTGGAAAAATACACTTGGACACAAGGAAGGCAGGCACAGTTTGCACAAAAGACATCACTACACCTCTCTGCCACCTAATTTTACACTTCTTTGACATTCTTGAAATGTTATGTGGATGAACATACCATTGTGCATACTGTGCCAGCAGTGCCTGAAATGGAAAATGGAGAGGAGAACAATGGAAATTAAGTAGAAATGGTTTGATATGACAGACTAGATGATACTGTTTTTAAAGCTGTGCAACAATTCCAGAACTTTCTGTGTACATTTAGTCACTTGTATCTCGTCAATGAAAACATAAAAACAACTGCTGCATACTAGTTTTATTGTTGTGAGATATTCTCAGAATCTCAAGTGTCTAAACCTTTCTTGTAAAGGAAAACTGCAAAATCTTCAGCAAAACACTGTACTGTTACTTTCAAAGGAGCAACTTAAAAGTAGAAATGAAAAGGCTAAAAAGAAAACTGGAAAAAAAAAAAACATCAATGCACTAAGTGTATTTCTTAATAGGTAGGATGCAGAGAGATATACAGCAGTGACAAAGCCTCCAACAATGTGAACTTGCAAAATTCCCTAGGAATATAATTCTAAGAGACATTAGCAAACAGATGAATCCTGCAAAATTTTATTCCGAACTGCATATTGCTTATAACGTAGAACTAGGGAGATGCACTATTAGTTCTTTAATGCATAATGTGTAAGACAATGACAATGACGATTTCCCATTATATGGATCAAAAACCAAGATTTGTAAATCATTTGTATGTGAGATAATTCACTTACTCAGACATGACCATGTCTCAGAGATACAGCACTGTGGGCAAAAGACACTTACACAATGCTGTGTACAATAAGAACCAGTGAAATTAAAGTAGGCAGTGAGGTGTGTAACTGGACAAAGAAATTGGGGATGCATTTCCTGTAGCTGTGACAGCAGCTCAAATAACAGGAAAAGCTTGGATGGTGGACAGGTGCAGGAGATACCACAGACCCCAACAAAGACATTTTAGAGGATCACAGCTAACAGTCATAAAAGTACTTGAGCACTATCAGGCAGATGATTTCTTTCTGCATTACGTGAAATGGAAGTGCCAGGTAACAACAGACCCAGAACATTGGGTGCGGATGGCCAAACTGCCTGGAGGAATGCATATATCACTACAGTCAGACAACTGGGATTTTCCAGAAACCTACAGGACAAGTGACAGGTTTCCTTAGTCGACACTTAGCAATATACTTACCCAAATGCTTGATGCAATCCTGCCCAGTGAGTAGATAATCATTGTGGACTATATCATAGTAATGTGCCTGAATTCTGCATATGACTTAACGTTGTGCTTCTTAGCACTGATTACACACAGGCAGTCAGCAGTGCACCAGCCAGAGTTTACAGCGTGGCACTCAACAGAAAGAAAGGATACTTCTCCCTCATCATGTATGACAGACGTGGCGCCAAATAGCATCTATATTACCTGATCGAAAGTTTAGGTTAGCGAATACCTAAACGTTGATCTGGTAATATCGAAAAATTAAAACAGCAAACAGCCGATTTAACATAGGGAATGAATTCCCTTGGACGCAAAAAAAACATTTTAAACCAAAATGTAGTGGGGGGGGGGGCTTTGCCCGCCACCCCCCCCCCCGATGTGGAGGGCTGTGCCCCCCCACCCCCTCAAATTAAATATACCAACTCCGAGATCATGCTACAGCGGGGAAGGGCAAAATCCACATAATGGCCAAGGGAATTCTTTCCCTGCATTAAATCGGCTGTTTGCATTTTTTTGCTTTCGCTATTACCAGATCGACGTTTAGGTATTCTCTAACCTAAAAGTTCGATCAGATAATAGGAACCCCACCAAAAAGACATAGATGCACATCATCCAAGAAGCACGAAACATGCAGATTTGGCAGGCCAGTATTCTGTGCAATCCTGGACAAAGATTCCTGTATTTATAACAACAATTCATTTAGTGGTGAGCGGGTCCATCCTTGTTAATAGCAGGACTAATTCTTGTCAGGCATTAGTGCAGCCTGACATCTGAAACTTTCTCAAGTTACTATGTATCTCACTTTTAGTCCTAATACTCCACCTGAAGCTCAGTTTTACTTATAATGCACTACCTAGAGCCTTCCTCTCTAGATTTCTAGTATGCTATGCAAAGTGTACAAAATGAAAACATAAACCTCTAAACCACATCAGCAAAGAGGAGGAGGGGGAAGCATCTTAAAGAAGATCCAGATCTATTGTTATGGTAGTATGAGGAGGTTCATCTTTGTTAACAGCAGGCCATAGTTCCAAGCTGATCTTTCAGACTAGTCTCAGTCATGGGGCCTAGCTGGATAAAATCCAGCAAATAGTGTCTCAAGTTCATAGGTAAGTACTAGGCTGCCATTGTGCGCCATTTTAAGCCTAGCCAGTTTTCCTGTCAAGGGTGAGAATCAAACCCTGGTCGTTGTGTAATGTGACGTAATCACATTAGCCATTACACTAACCCCAACTCCCTTGACAAAGTATTGTGAATGTATTCAGTGAAGTTCATCTTGCTGCTGCTAAAATATCATCCAAGCTGCACTGCTGAAAAAAAAAAGTTTTGGAGGTAGCCACTACCTATAGGACTCAAGGTCAGCAGCATGCAGACAGCTTAGCACCTAAAACTTTCCCAGACCACCTAACTCCTCCTCTTTTCCCACAGCTCTTTGCACATAAGAACCCCTCTCCAGATCTCTGTTAGCCCACAAGAGGTAAAGCAAAAGAAAAGAATTAACCAAAGAGAGAAACAAAAGCTCTGTGCAGCAATTTCCCACCAAATGAAAGAGGAAGAAAGGTGGGTGTTATAGAGGAAGATGGACCCGATTACACACACAACTACTGTTATGGCATGTTTATAAGTTTCATATGACATACCTTCCTCTACCTGTCAGAACACAGTCTGAAGTGTAACTTGGGGGTGGATCATGCAAAGCTTGTCTGACTAATACCACCTCCAGAGAATCCCGAACTGCAGATAATCTGACCTAAAAATCTTGCAAAATATTATATTTCCTGAAGGACCTGAAATAAAGCCTTCTGACCTGCAAGTACCTCACAAGGAAAAGTAATTTAATACTATTACAGGACTGCTAGATCAAGACTCAATCCAAATCTCAAATCCTAGCTTCAAACTGGAATACCTTCCTGCATAAATTTACTGATTGGTTTCTTGACCTTCCACTTACCACGTACAGTTGGGTGAACCCACTCTGTTTGCCCTCGCTACGCTCAGGCTCACTCTGCTCCTCTACCCTACCCCCCTTCCAACCCACCCCTGACATCATTTCCTTTATTCTTTCCCACTGATAACCACTCCTCCTAATACCCTACCCTCCAACTCCTACCCGCCTATCATATTCCTCCTCTGTCTCCACCCTCCTACACTCCCTACCACATCCTATTACACTAATTTAAAAGCCATTACTTCACCAGCTAACGTTCTTCCCACTACACTCTAATTCACCATCTCATCTTACCTTTACATTTTTACCTCTACCTTTCCTGTAACTAACCTACTTTCACCACTATATTAACACAATACACGATGATATCCTTTACTTTTCTCCTACTACTTCTAACTACATCTACCCTATCTCTTATATCCTCTCCTCTTATATCTTCTCCTGAAATGCAACTATTAGTCACCAACCTCTAACAATCCCCTAGTTTTCCTTCAACTCCCTCAATCCTACATAACAATTTCAACATCCACTCTCTCTACAACCTTGCCCCCAACAACAAAGCCTATTACTTGGAAGCCCGACTTCCATAAAGTAAAATTAAAATACTATTTACTTGTCACCCCTACCTCACTTCCCACTCCCAATCTCCTTACCCTTCTTCTCACAGGTGACATCTACACCAACCCAGGACCCAAATTCCACTCCAAAGCAATGCTATCTCCTTACAGTCCACCCCCCCCCATTCTAGTATCCCCCCAACACACATCTCCCTTTATTCCATAAACTTGAGAAGCATAATGAACAAAATCACAGAATTCCATTCTTGGATATCCCAACACTACCCAGACATCATAACCCTCTGCAAAACATGGTTAAAATCCCATATTCCAGAAAAAGACATCCTCCCCCCTGCTTATAACATCTTAAGGCTAGATAGAACCCGGAAAAAAGGAGGTGGCGTTGTCATCATGTTTTCAAACCACCTTACACTTACCCCCTAACTATCCCCTCCACTGCAACCTCTCCTGCTCAACTTCTTATTGCAAACTGTAAATTAAATATTCATGCCTCATTTAATATAACTGCAATCTATATACTACCAGGTGACAACATAACATTACTTGAAAGCATCCTTTCCTCACTCTGCAAAGGCCTCCTCAATGAAACCATACTCCTAGGAGATGTTAACATTAACTGGCTAACACTCTCCTCTGACTCTCCCTCCTCCTCCATTAATCTACACGAGTTCACCCAACTAATAACCACACCTACTTATACTACCAAAATGTTCTAATCATTCCCCATCCTTGACTGGATTCTAGTATTCCATCCCTGGAAATATCACTTCCCAGTGACTCTTCTCAATACTCTTAGCGACCACTGCCCAGTTAAAGTCTTCCATTTTACACCTCACATGTGTAGGCCACATAAGATCAAACCATGTCACAAACTAAAAAACTTTGACTCTGACCAGTTCAACAGCCATCTCTCAAGGATCAACTGGTTATTTCCCAAACAGTTACCACTCGATGAAGCTATACCGGCATTTGATAACATATTCCTTAACATACTCAACTTCCTAGCTCCTATAAGCAACATAAAAATTAAAGCTATTACATCCCCCTGGCTTACTAACCCCACTCGCTCACTAAAGGCTCAGTGGGATAAAACCTGGAAGCTCTGGATTAAAACCTCCCATCTCCAACAGTACAGACATCTATGCAACTTAGCAAAGAAAGCTATCGCCAGTGATAAGAGAAGCTGAGAGAAACTACTACACAATCCCTCCTGAGTCGCACCTAAATAACGCAAAGAAATTCTGCCAAAATATTAACCAAATCCTTCATCCAGGTAATCCCTCTTCACCCCATCCCAGCCCTAGTAGCACACCTCTTCAAACTGCCACCAACTTTAACTCCTATTTTATAGACACCAGCAGTAAATTAAACAACCATCCCACCACCATCAACTCTACTCCACCCACTAACCCTCTTAAACCCTCTAACTCCTCCTCAGCCTTCTCCCTAAAAACTGCATCCATCAATTACACTAAATCTCTGCTTCTTAAACATAAGCCTTGCTCCCCCTCAACAGATGGTCTCCCTCCTCTCTTTCTCCAGAAAGCAGCAAACTCCCTTGCCCTTTCAATCTTTATTCTCATAAACCAGTCCATTTCTGAAGCTAAAGTTCCTGATATCTGGAAAAAAAGTCTATACCCTACCCATTCATAAGGCAGAAACTCTGCTGAACTCTCCAGCTTTAGGCCCATTGCAATTCTTTCACCTCTCTCTCTAAGATCTTGGAAATGTGTACACAAACAAATTCTACAACATCTCTTGCAAGAGAACTTATTCACCCCCACCCAACATGGCTTTCGTCCATGTCATAGTACCTCAAATGCTCTCATTTCTGCTATCTTACAAGCTAGAGATCATAATAAACTAGTCTCTTGCCTCTTTCTTGACCTCTCAAAGGCTTTTGACACCATCTCTCACCCTCCTATTAAATAAACTCTCTGAACTAAACCTATCCACCTCAACTATCTCCTGGTTCGCTAGCTACCTCAGTAATCGCTTCCAATCAGTTAAATGGCTTTCTGCCATCTCCCCTGAACTTCCCATAAATCTGGGGGTTCCCCAAGTTTCTATACTGGGCCCACTACTATTTAATATTTTCACTAATCAGCTATCTATCTCCACACCGCTACCTACACTAGTACAATATGCTGATGACTCCACAGTCATGACCATAGCCGATACCCTCTCTGAACTACATACAACTTAAAACTCCTTTTTGCCTATCGTAAACTGGCTCAACCACAACCACTTGATCCTAAATCCAAAGAACACTAAACTATTGCTTTTCATCCCAAAAACAATGACTCACCTTAAACCCGCTGAAACACACACCAAACATCTTGGTTCATTATCGATGACCAGCTGAAATTTGACCTACATGTTCACAGTAACAATTAAGAAAACTAACCAAAAACTCAGACTCCTCTATAGGAATAAAAACTTCCTATCCAGTAAAGCCAAGACAGCCCTATCTCATGCCTACCTACTCCCAACCCTTCTCTATGGCTCTCATATCCTCACCAACTTACAAACCACACTCCTCTCTAAACTGGAGTCCACTTACAACAAGGTGGCCCAATTTGCTGCTGAACACCCCTACCATTCCTACCACTGTTTAGCGCTTAGGAAACTAAACTGATTAGAGCTTCCACACAATCTTCTACTCTTTCAGCTCCAAATAATTCAGTCTATACTGCACCAGCCCACTTTCTATCCCGGCATTACCTCCACTGTCTCTCCCTACTCCCCAATTAGAACACTTCAGAGCTCAGAACAAATTCTCCTCTCTATAAACAAACCAAAACTCAATACTGTCAAGATCCTCTTCAGCTATTCCCCAGCCAAGAGCTGGAATAAACTTCCCCTGGACATTCGAAAAATTAAGCCTGAACACCATTTCCAAACACAGCTAAAAAGCATCTCAGCAATACATAGCTATTCCAGTGTAATCAGCCCCCTGATTGATCTCATTTCTCTCTGCTATCTTTCCTCGCACCTCTCTTCCCTTCACTGAACACCTCTCCATCCTTCTCTTTGACCAATATTTGCACTACATTACTCTTACTAGTCCTAACCTCTGCTGTCATTTGGCTGAAGTAAAGATGATGAACATAACTTTTTTTTTTGTTTTGTTTTAGCTTTCTTCTACAGCAGTACTTATTAGAGTATTGAATCTATTTGTAAATACTGTTTAACCCACTGTAACTGTACTCCTAGTATCTACTGTTTACTTAGCTATGTATTATGTGTATGTACTTAATTATTTATTTTATTTTATATTTGTTGACCAGGTTTGTCCGACTGGGCTGCCATTGCCCGTTTTCAGCAGTGGCCCGAGGAGAAAAGTTCCAACAGAAAAATAGAAATTTTACATATTGAATACATATAGAATACATTCATTAGTACCACACATTACTTTATTACAGTGTCATACATTACACTGTGGCAAGTGAAATACATACAGAAATGCATTCATCAGAGGGATACATTCATAATTACATATTATATATATAATAGTGGAATAGTTACATAGCTGTACAAACATAACTAGTAAAATATTTCAGTGATACAGCAAGAGGAGAAGATAAAGTAGTAAGTTAGTAGTAAGTAGTAATTAATTAGTTAATTAGATGTGTGTGTGTGTGTGTGTGTGTGTGTGTGTGTGTGTGTGTGTGTGTGTGTGTGTGTGTGTGGAGCTTTTCTCCCACGGGTCTCCAGTGAAAAATGACTCCGGCCCAGCTGGACTAACCCAGTCAACAAATGTCAAATAAATAAATTGCAGTGACAGAGAGAAAATGGATATTGGGGAAGCAACAGAACTCCTTGGTTGAAGAGTGTGAACTATTAAGCCAAAAACTTGCATTCTGGAAATATATGTAACTGTGATGACAGCCTCAGAAACAAAGAAAGGCAAATGACAAGACCAATAATAGAGGATATCAACAAGGGGTATCTTGTAAGCTTGTGAAGAAACACCAATAGTCACTGTCAATAAGCCATCGATAGCCAGAAAGAGATGGAATTAGCTTACAGCCTGACAAAAGGAAAAGTATTAGGCCCAAAGCTGGAGTTCTCAAAAACAGATAGGAATCTTGAAGTCAAGAAAAGAGGGACTATAAGGCAAGCAAACCATTAGAACAGCAGCAGAGGCAGTCTGGGCCAGAGACAGAAAAACTACTTCAGTGAAAAGGTATCTCATTAAATCAGCAGTAAGACAAATGAAATGTAGTGAGTAGTATTGTATCCTGGCAGAAGCAACATCCATATGGGAAAAGATGTCTTAATCTCAGAGAAATAAAAAAAAGAATAAAGAGAATGGGTGAAGAATACCCAGGCCGCCTCTGCCTTTGTGACACAGATGCAAGAGCAAATGTTTAAAGAAACTGCTACTGCAAAGGGAGTAAACTGTCAAAGAAGGAAAGGGAGTATGATTGGAGCTATCTACTAAGGGTGAAAAGTTGAAAAATTCATAAACAAAGACATATGAAACAAGGGATCAGTTAATAGCAGACAGCTGCTCATCTCAAAACTTCAAGAAGAAATAACACACTCTCCTAAAAATTATTCACTGAAGAATATTTCAAAGGAAGAGGAGTATATTATGGCACCCTACAGAAATGTCAGTATTCGTAAAGGTGAGTACCGACAAAAAAAGTCTAAAAATGCAGAAGAGTGAATATCAAAAAGTCTTTTACTTTAAATTTGATTTTTGCAAGGAGGATTGCCCACTGCATTGCTCGATGTGGAGGGCATCCCCCACACATCCCCAACTTATATATACCAACTCTGGTATCTCCATACCTCAGAAAAAAAAGGGAATATTATAGAAAATGGCCATCCTGGACTTGGTATATGCAAGTCTGTTTTTTTTGGCCACTCAGTCTCAGCATTACAGAACTCACTTTAGTGAGTCATAACATTTCAAATGGTTACCATATAGCACCAGGGCTGTTCCATAGACTGAATATTATGAAGGCAGAGCAAATATCAACCACAGCCCAAAACCTGATTACTCCAGGAAAATTAAATGGATATAGGTATCTTTTACCTATGAATGTACCAGACAAACCACATAACATGGAAAAATAAACAAGCCCTAGACAAGAACAACACACTACTCAAAAAGAAAACAAGATAAACATTTCTAAGAAAGATGGCCTTCTTTAGATATTAGAAAAGTATGAAAGAATCTGGATGCTAATCCTTGGAGATGATCCCCCTAACAGAGTATGGCAGAGAAGGAACCATCCAGGAATTACATTCCTCTACTAAGGAAATTAGTAATACAATGGATGATATTCCAAGACTGGGTGCTATAAACATTGAAAGAGTGTCACTGCATCAGGAGAATGAAATGTAAACTATTGTAAATAAAGGGAAACCCACTTGACCATATGCCCCTGGCCATGGATAAACTAGGGAATAACAAGATAAGGTGGACTGAGGTAGAATCCATCAGTTAGGTACCGCCAGTCTACATTCCTTGACAAAACCACTGAAGAAAAGAAGTAAATGTCATACCTAAGCACTGATATTTGTGATGCACACATCAAGAACCTCACATCAAATGATAGATGTCTCAGGAGGAGATGACATTTGAATTCCTGAGAAAAGAAACCAGGAAAAGTACTGTGCATCAGTGATACCTGACTTAAGGAGCATATAGGTGGAGGAATATTAAGAAAGGAACGAGGATCACACTGTGAGGGCCTGTAGCAGCAGGACAGGAGAGAAGTCTTGTAGGTTATCAAAAGAAGTCTTGTAGGTTATCAAAAGAACACAGACATATTGCTTGAAAATGAAAGGAAAGGTAATAGAAACACTACAACAGCTGCTGCGTGCACTGCATAGGATCCAAGTCTGTGACTGACCACATTAGCACTGGGACCATGGTAACTAAATCTGTAGCTGTCCCTAAACGATCAAGGTAATAACAGGATAAGTAAGTAGTCTCGAACTACACTGACATAGATATCCTGAAAACTGAATCTGTAGTTGTCTTAGATTGGCTGAAATAATAACAGGATGGGCAACTGTACAGAAATGAAACTAATTATTAGTCTAGCTGTAAAGAACATGTGGCAGTGTGTTTGTACAGCAATCTCAGGAGAGAGGTAGTCTGGTATAAATAAAGCAATGAGGTGTAAATACAGAAACATAACTAGAAGCAGAAAGGTTCACTGCCACTGAGAAGTAAAAGTGGTTGTGGAAGCCAGTGTTGAACTTTAATAGCTATGCCCACATCTTGCATGTGGAAAGGTTTAGGGCATACAGAACAAAAATGGGTACAGTGAAGGAAAATATCGGCATAAATATATTAGTAGGAATTCCACCATCCTGCAAGAAGCAGAATCCAAAGTATAAGTCCAATCTATCCAGAAGAGTGAAGAAGATGAGAGTTTTGGATAAATTGCCTACATAGTAGGCACATCCTCGAAAAGGACAAAGAGGAGAAGAAAGGAGATGATTTGGAAAGCTGTAGAATTTACTAGGTTATAGACCCTGAGCAAAGACTAAGGAGGAATCCTGCCTGCAGAATAGCAAGGAAGGGTTATAAATATCTGTATCAGCCCAGCAGCACATGCCAAAATATGGGGGAGGGCAGGTGGAGAGAAGAAAAAAGGTACATCTAGCATCCCGCCATCTATAGAAAAGAACCATACCTCAAACAGAACAAGGAGGAGAAGGAGTGATTTTTAGACAACTGCAAAGTATTGCAAACTGTAGGCCCTGGCAAGACCTCAGTAGGGAACACCTGCCCATAAAGTAGCAATGGAGGATCATCTGTTACAAGTAATGCAGCACTCCCTGTAAGAAATCATCAATCAGACACACTGACTTTTAGCTTCTAGAATGCACATTTTGTTCTGAGGTGGAGGTACAAAACTCATACCAACAAGGCAACCAAGTCATCAGTCAGCTTCACTCACAGATGGGATGGGAGTAGGCTGAGAAAAATATCGGTCATGGAAGGAAGGAAAGAAATCAGACCAAAAACACTGCCCAAATAACAGACTGACTGAGAAACAAGTCAGAAAAATACAATCCAATGCCATACCCCTAGGATAGTGCCAGTGAGACCAGTGGAAATGGAACCAAGTCCTCAGGCTCCCAAAGAGGAAAACAATAATGTCCTTTCAGAGACTGATTACATTTCTTTACAATGCCATAATAAAATCTCAAAGTAGAGGGAAGAAAAATATCATTCCAAAGATGAAAAAACTGACTGCAGATCAGGCTCAAGGAATGCTAGCTCCAACTGAAAAAAAAAAACCCTTAGTGCTGATGAGTTCAATTCTGAAAAGTCACTTTGGCAACAAGCAATATCACCAACTCGGCTTGAGATGATTAAATGGCTGTGTTTCATATGAGCTCATGAAAACCCTCTGCTGCTTTTGAAGTGTTCAGCTGTGAAAGTTGCTTTGGCAGCAGTCATTGTTCAGTACTGACTCAGCTTTACTACAGAACAGTTGTAGTACCTACAAGCTAACTTTCAAAGAGGTTTACTGCCCACATTCCAACTCTGAAGTGGCAGCCAGAGATAGAGAGGTAGGCCTTGGTAATTTTTTCTTTGAATTTGGGGCCAAGGAGACATTCAATCCTAAAGCAAGGTTGACTCCTGTAAGGTCAACAGTAAGGATATCAAAATGAAATACAACATGAAGAGGATGGCATTTGACCCTAGCACTGAAGTAGAAGCAGGGTAGGTGGTACACACCAACTGCATTAATCTTAGAAGACATAAAACCACAACTGTCACCGATGCCAAACTGCGCTGGTGAGATCTCAGAACAAGTATAAAAAAAGTGTCCCAGAAGGGTTAGTGGAGTAAAAGTAAGCACAGGACAAAGTTCAAAATCTGTACATTTCTCTAGCCTTCTCAAAAAGTGCAACCATGATGTCCATATGAAATACTAGAAATCTAGGAGGGCGAATTCCCTGGAGAACCTGGTGGGTTAGAAAGGTCACTCATTTTTAGAACAGTGATGTGCAAAGATGACTCCAAGGAAGACCATATCCTGCCCCACCAGGCCCTTTGCCCATTAAAATGCTCAGCATCCCAGGGCAGAATCATACTTAATAACTGTAATCAAGGAGACACAGACAACTAAGAAATGCTTCAGAAAATGCTGCTCAATTCCAATCACCAAAGCTAAATGTTGTGACAAGCCCTTGGATATTCTAATCAACTACTCTCCAGAATCCCTGTGCTTGGATGACTGGAACTGCAGCATCCACTGTAAGACCCTTTGTGTAATCCACATTAGAGTACAGGTACCCTATTGTACCACAGGGGTCAGTGTTAAGCCATCTCCTATCTGACAGCCATTTCTCAGGCCTTCATCAGGCCAGCACTCCTGGTTTATGGTTGTCTAAGTTTGCAGACAAATGTAAACTGCATGTTGTTATGCTATCTTCTACGGACTCACAATTGCATCAACATGAGTTAAACTATGTTAACAACTGGTACAAGGACAATGGTATCAAATTATAGGAGAAAAAATGCTGCATAGTTCATTTTGGTAAACAAAACATTTTCACATACCATACAGGTGTCATACCCCTCCAATCAGACACTGTTGTAAGGGATGTGGGTACTCTTGTTAATAATTACTTATAATTTGACCATCATGCCTCCACAGTAGTTCAGAAAGTCTTTTATCTGGCCCATCTAATTTCCAAAGATCTCCAGTACATCCAAAGAAGTCTTAATTCCCATTTACTCATATCTTATCAGATCCATTACTGAATAATGCTCATGTGGCATGCATTTACTTAAACATATCACACAACTTGAGAGACCTCACAGATTCATAAATGAAAAAATCAGTGGCCTCAAAAATTTTAGCTATAAGGACAGACTGGCAGCCCTCTCACTGTACTCAGTCTCTTATAGATTCCTCTATAAAAATCTGTCTTGCCTTTCGAGCCACGAATGATTCAACCCTCATTGATCTCTTACTTCTCTGAACAAATGGTACTTCAAATACCCAGTTAAAGGAAAGTACAGTTGTGAAAATCTTACCATAACAGTAAATGCCCTTTTCTTCACTGCTGCAGTATTTTTTACCCAATGGATCTCCTACCAAGGATAGCCCATCATCCAACCAGTATACCAATTTTTTTTTCATTCTTAAAGGTGCCGTATGTCACACGTATGCTCCTCATGTAAGGCGCAGAGTGTAAAGATAACATATGGATGCATACGCTCAGAACTAAAAAAACCCCAGGAGGAACAGAACACCCTCAAGGATAAGAAGAACATGTGCATCCAGTAGGAAAAAAGGAAGAGGAACCCATTGGCAACAAAAATACAGGGCAAGAGCTAGGACAGAGGTGGTAGGAAGGAGGGACTCAATACTGCAACAGTGAAGAGAAGGACATCTACTGTTATGGCAAGATTTTACACAACTGTACTATGTCCTTCCATATCTCTGTTGCAGTATTCTTTACTTAAGGAAGAGTACAAGAGCATAAGAGGAAATCTGGGAGGAGGAAGGCACAGAAGAGTCCTCTACAAACCCATGCAGGGTAGCCTTGGCAAAGTCTGCCTCTGGCCCTGGAAATGATATCCCACTTGTAATGCTTAGTAAAAGTATGAACAGAGGACCAAGTATCAGCCTCAAGGCTACAACTGGTATCCAGACCCTTGAAAAGGCATCAAAGGAGGCAACTGCTGTAGCAGAATGCACCTTTATTGATAAAGAAAGATATTTGCCATGAAAAGAATAACAAAAAAGAAATAGCCTGAGAAATCCAGGAAATTGTTTGCTTAGAAACAGCCAAACCCAAAGTTCTGGGATGAAAGGAAACAAAAATCTGCTCAGATGTGTGAATAACTTTTGTTTTATCAAAATAATATCCAAGCTGTCTATGCAAATCCAAGGTGTGAAGAACTTGGAGGCTCTGGAAAAGGAAAAAAGGAAGAAAGATGAATAGACTGATTAAGGGACAACTCATTGACCACCTTGGGCATAAAAGACAAATTAGTTTAAAGACGCACCCTGTCTCTGTGAAAAAACTAAGACAGGAGGATTAGACAATAAGAGACTGAAGTTCAGACACTCTCTTGCCTGAAGTGAAAGCCAAAAGAAGAACATTCTTCAAAGTACAATATTGTAAGGAAGCTGAAGAAGCAAGTTCAAAAGGAGCCCGAGTCAATTTTTCAAGTACAAAAATGAGGTTCCAGGAAGGCAGAATAGGCCTTTTGGGAGGCCTGATATGAAGGACACCTTTAAGAAATTCCTTGACCTCAAATCTAGAGGCCAAAAGAGGAGTAAAGGGCAGACAAGCAGAAATTTCTGACAGGTGAGGTTTAACTGAAGAATAACCTAACCCAGCATGGAGCAGATCACACAAATATGAGAGAACCAGAAGAACCTCCATAGATAGGAAATCCTGATGGTGAGAAAAGCACAAGACAGAAAATCACTTCCATTTGGACATATTTGATTTCCTGGTAGTGGGTTTCCTGGCCTCCTGCAGAACCTGAAGCACATCCTCAGAAAAGAGGTGCTTGAAAAGGATCAAAACCCTATCATCCACAGCATCAGCTGAAGAGTGGATGAGTAAGGATGGATAATACACCCCTTGTCTTGTGTGAGAAGATCCATACGGTGAGATAACTTGTGGTGATTGCTCCTGGCCAAGTGAGGAAAGAAGGGGAACCATGCTGTTTGGACCAAAAAGGAGTCGTTAGCAAGATTTTGTGAGTCCTGCCTGATCTTGTGCAAAGCCTGTGGAAAACGAAGGAAGGGGGGAGAGGCATGCAGAAACCTCCTCCTCCAAGGAAGACAGGGTGTCACTTCCCAAGCCAGAGTACTTGAGACTCTGCAACAGAATAGTGGAAGTTGTCTGTTCAGACAGGATGCGATAAGATCTACCTGAGGAGCACCCCGCAGAGGGACAACGTCCAGGAACACATTTCTGTGATGCATCCATTTGTGAACTTATATGCTGGACCTGCTCAAGGAGTCTGCCACTAAATTGTGCTCTGTGGGAATGTAAAGTGCCTGAAGAGTCACTTGATGCTGGATAGCTACATCCCAGACCCGAAGAGCAATTCTGCAAAGAAGACAGGAACTCAATCCCCCTTGCTTGTTGACATACCATAACACTGTGGTATTGTCTGTGAAAACTTTTGTGGAGCCTGGGATCTAAGAAAGAATGAAAGACTTCAAGAACCAGAAGCAGAGTCCTCATCTCCTTTATGTTTGTGTGGTCTGATCTCTGATGGGGAGGCCACATACCCTGAACTTTTAGTGGGCCACAGGAGGCACCCATCCCCTGTCTAAGGCACTTGTAAAGAGTTCCTGAGTAGGAACTAGAGCTTGAAAAGGAAGCACAGTGCTGAGTGAAAGTTGATGAATCTATCAATGAAGCTAGAGCTTGAAAACAGGGAAATAATGGTACCAGGAAGTCCAGGGGTTTACAATGTTGAAGCCACAAGGATTTGAGCTACCACTGAGGTTTTCTCATATGGAGCCTGAAGAAAGGGACCATGGGAATGATGGAAGCCATGAACCCCAGAACCCTGAAAAAGTCCCTGGCTGGGACAGATGCCAGAAGAAAAAGGGATTGGAAAAAAAAAAAAAACAATTGGCGACAGAGCATAGGGCCAGGCAGGGATGCCAGCATGAGAACTGTCTAAGATCTGCAGCAGGGGAAAATATGACTGTGGGAAAGTGTCAGAACTGATTTTTGGAAGTTTATGGTGATGGACATTCCCAGTCAACAAATGTTAAATAAGTAAATAAATATATACATATATAAATATACTGTAACAGAGGATGCTGGAATAGAAGAGGTTAAGCTCATTCCCAGCTAACTTTGGAAAATAGCTGAAATTAAATTAGGCCATAAAGCTTGTATCTTACAGTTCTAATTGCAGCCAGAAACCAAATGGCTGTGAGAAGCCTGGCCTAGTAGCTCTGTAGGAGGAGTAGAAGTGTTAAAATTGTTTTATGACTTGCAGGAGCTGCAGCAGATCTTAGCAAAGCTCTATGTGTGTATTATTAACATATAGGTGCTAAATCCAGGCAGATTCTAGCCAAAGGGGGATAGTGGGGGAACTAGACTTCAGATGACCAGATGTGATGTCATCCTGTATGCTATCTTAGAAATAATATTTAGTTATTATATTGAAAAGTCTCTCGGACTGGGCAGTCTGCTTCTTGGAACCTAACATAGAAAGATCCCTCACCTACTTTATCTTGCCTTGCTCTAGTAAGTGAACCAAGGAACAGTAACTCTTTAGATTAGTCAGGAAAATATAGTGAGATTAGTTAAGCACTGATTTTCTATATCTGTGCAAATCTGTGTTATGTTAATATTTCCTGTGGTTGAAACTCTGGTGTTTACTGTAAACAGATATTTAGTATTTTCATGTTCTTTTATTATTTATTATTAAATATATTTAAAATTGTTATTGTGGCTGGTCTTATACAGAATATTTTAATCTCTGAACACATTATATACATTTGGTGACAGCTCTGGCCATTCCTGAAAGCCTTACTGTTTGGTCAACATTACTGTTTGTATTAATATTGATTTCACTCAGTATAAGAGCCTTATAGTAACTGACTGGTGGCAGTAAATCTACCTCATAGTCTGGGCAGAAGGTGGCATAGTTAGTAAATCTGTGCCAGCCTTTCCCAGGTGTGTGTGTGTGTGTGTGTGTGTGTGTGTGTGTGTGTGTGTGTGTGTGTCTAAATCAAATCTTAAAGAGTGTGTGTGTCAGCTGCCTGGGGCAGGGACACAAAGCATCGGTTTCACAGAGAGGGTTTTGGAGAACTGGCTTGAACAATTGGTTGAAGACTTAACTTTAAAGCTGGGCCAGTGGGGAGCCTTACTGTTGACCTGGGGAGAGACAGAGAGAGAAACCCAGACCCCAAGGCTGTGTGTGTTCCCTGTGTGCTCTTAACGGAAATTGTGCTTGATGCAGAAAGGTCTGCATCTGGAAATACTGAGTGTATCCATCTGTATTCCAAATGAACATCCCTCTAGAGTGTCAGTAGTGATGATTCAGGCTACCTGATTACTGGCCCAGTGTGGGGACATTACATATTGGTAGCAGTAATGGGATATTAATTGAACTCCTGTAGCCTGTAGGCAATTGTCACTAAAGATGGGTGTACTCTCAAGCAGCCACAAGGTAAACATTCACAGTTTCATTTCACAACAGTTCTATTTAATTTATTTTGTTAGTTTAGTTTATTCATGGAAGCAGGCAAAGATGTCAGCAGAGGATTATGGCAAGCTGACAAAGAACCAGTTACTTCACAAGCCCTAAAGGACAAAATGGCAGCAGTGTAAACTTTCTTGCACAGCCTTTCCATAGCCCTACTATTTCTTATCAGAAGGAAACAACTTGGATGGCTTGTCAGAAGAGACTGACTCTACAGAACGGTCAACAGAAGGGTATTTATAAAGAAATTTGTACTCTTCAGACACTTTATGGATGGCTTCTTAGGTACAGGAGGCTGAGAATTAGGGGCTACAGATGCTGCCAAGAAGGTATCCAGAAGGGCAGCCTGAACAGGATTAACAGCAGACAGCTTGGGAGACTCCCTATGTAGAAGCTCATAATATCTTTCTTAAATATGAGAGACTTGCAAACAATTTCACTTAAAATAATTCATCATATGGGCAATGGCATCCCCAAAGGAGAGATCTTCCAAAGGGGAGTCTGGACTTATGAAGTCCTCCTCCTCTGAACCGTAGTCCAAGGGGGAAGGGAGTTGGGAAGAATAAGCCAAGGATTCTTCCTCTCCAGATCCTCCATCGAGGAATCCAATACCCAAGGCCTCTTGAGTGGAGTGGAAGACTAGGGAGGAGGAGAAACAGATACACTCTGAGGTGGCTTCAAGGCCATCAAAGGATTAAAATAAATCCTGAATGAAATCCTGCCATTCACACTGGGGATTCTTAACAACGGGACATATATGTTTTGTCTTTTATTTCTTTTTCTGCAGGACACTTGCTCAAAACAGTCTCGGAGGGTCAGACCCGTGAAATGACTCAATAATAGTTGTAGGAATCTCCTCCGTACTAGATCTGAGGAATCTCCCTCAGTCCTTCAGAAATAATCAGCGGAGTTTCCCCCTCATCATTAGACAGAAACATTTGAAAAGCCTTAAAGGATGTATGAGAAGCTGGATCCATACTGGCTTCTGATGGGTTCACAGCAAAGGATTCCAAAGTGACCACAGGACAGTCCTCTGGGCTTTCACCAGCTTCATGACAAAAGTCCAGGAGATGCTGGACAGCATCCAGATCAGACAACTCTTTTGGACTTCTTCTTGACAGATGGCTGGCACTTAGGACAAGAGGATTCTGCCACAGCACCCTGATCTAACAATTTAAGACACTGGTTCTCCAGGTATATGGACAAGGAGGAGAGATGACTAAATAGGGTCTTAAGAACAAATGCCTGGCAGATAGAATGATGCTTATGATTGTGGGAAGCACACAGATAAAAAAGACACTGATCATGACAGTCTATGGGGAACCTGCTTCCCACACTGACATTTTCCCATTCTGGATGACGTGAATACAACAATAAGAATAG
The DNA here is from genome assembly GCF_019279795.1 of Protopterus annectens. Classification (NCBI taxonomy): domain Eukaryota; kingdom Metazoa; phylum Chordata; order Ceratodontiformes; family Protopteridae; genus Protopterus; species Protopterus annectens. The sequence continues at coordinate 884,813,543 of NC_056745.1, forward strand.
AAGAAAGAAAAGAAACACCCCAATGAGATACTTATCTGAAAACACAGCTTGGCAGCCAGCACAGCAGAAGGGTGTTCAGACCAAAGTTCAATAATGGCTTTTGGACTGATGGCAAACAAGTTCTGAGTGTTTCTGTACATCACCATTATGCCCTTCATGTTGTGTGTGACATAGGAGAACCTATAAGAACTAAAGGCTTTGGTATACTGGTCAGGAGATGGGCTGTCCTTGGCAGGAGATCCCTTAGGTAAAGAATACTGAAACAATGATATGGAAGGACATCTAAATATTCATCAACAGATAAATAAGATATGTTGGCAAGACAGAATCATACTCAGACATAACCCTCACCTCTGGAACAAATTTCCTCTGCAAGTTAGACAAAGAAGCACCCTTGACACCTTCAAGGTTAACCTAGATAACTGAATGGGCAACCTCTAAATGTCCCCTGGTATTTCTTGTCTTGCTCTCCTTGAGGCTAGACGGCACTTCTGAATACGCTTTTTTGGCTAGAATTGTAATGGTCAGCAGACTGAATGCCTAATACTTATCTATGAACCAATAGATATTGTAGCTGCCATGAGCCCTAGCATTTGAAGGGAAAGGTCTGCTGATATACATCAAAGTAAGATGCTTGATACGAATGTCCTCAGTATGCTCTTCATTCTGCCCAGAGGCATATAAACGGTCTCTGCAGGGTTTGGTATAGAGTATGGTTCCAATGAGTAAGATTTCCTGTGTAGGATCAAGCTGCACTTTAACAACTAATCACAATCCTAAACCAGAGAAATAACCAGAACAAAAGATCACTGCACTGGATGAGACTGTCGCTGTTAGGTGACACAGCCAGCCTAGGCATCGACTGGCAATGCAGCAAACCACGCGACTGGTGGGGGAGAAAACAAGACCCTCAAGCTTGGTATGGAAGGATAATAAACATGAGGATGAATTTTACAAAAGCAGTAGTAGTAGTTACAGAATCTTCCATCATAACAGCTTTTACACCCCATTCCTGGAGGCACAGTTTTAATTTTAATTAATTTAGTATGCTAGGCCTTAACAGCTGACTGGAAGACTTAGCTTAATGAAAAATGGTTCCTTAGATACTGGATAGCTGTAAAAGGGCCTGGCTTCACTAGGGGACCAAAAGGAGAGAGAGGCTTAGGAGAAGTGTCATACCCTATTTCCTATCTTTAAAAGTGACAGCAATTTCAGGCATGTTATGGGGGCTTTGCCAAGACTTTGTTCTTACCTGAAGCTCTAACAGACAGCTGTGAAGTTGCTTCCTGTACCCCCTTAAAGTAGCCTTATCAACATATGCACAAATATGACAAGGTTCTAACTCATACAGGCTCCAATAGTAAGACAAAATGGTACATTTGTGGTAGTAAAGGGCTACTGGCAAAGGAGGAGGAATACAATGGCAAAGTCAAAGAGAGAGAGAGTGGGGGGGGGGGGATTTTGGATGCAGATCCGTAAAGAGAATAGTACAACCATACAGATGCTTGTACAGGCTTGAACCTAGAGTACATGTAAAGAGAAAGGGATAAGTGAAAGACCTGCTTCTGGTAGAGTTTTTATTTGAATTTAAAACAGAATCAGCTGTTAAAAAAGGAATAATTAGTAGGGCATATAAAATATTGCATGATAACTATAAGAGTCAATCGGAGGAGGCTAGAAAAGATTGGGAAGAGAGACTAGAAAAGCAATTTACAAGAAAATAATGGGAAGACATACGTATAGCTCCCAAGTATGCAACCAAGTCCAGAAGGTTTAGGATCTTTGTTTGGAAGTGTTTGAACAGGTATCGTTATACCCCAAGCAGACTTCAAAGAATTTATCCTCAGATATAGCAAATATTGGAGGCATGATGGGAAAGAAAGAGGTAACTGGGAACATATATTTTGGGAGTGTAATGAGTTGATAGATTTTAAAAATTCTCTACAGAGTACTGTTTCAGAAATATTGGGTGAGCAACTTTCTGTAAGTAAGCAACAGATTCTTTTGAGCTGGGATACAGGATCTGAAATGCCTAGATATAGTACAGCCTTATTAAGTTTAATTCTGGTGTTTGCCAAAAATGCAGTTACCAGAAATCGGAACTCAAAGTCTACACCAACTATATTTGATGTATTGAATATTATAAAATAATTGGAAGAGGGATCTTTAGAAAAGGGAGGAAGCAAATTACATTGATGTAAATGGAAATTGTGGGAACAATAGGTGCATAATATTGTTCAGGAGGAAGAGTGAGGTTTAAAGAAAGGCAGAAATTCAGCATTTTTTTGTAATGTTGGACTAATGATAGTAGCAAAGAAAATATATATGTTGTACAGTGTATCTAAATGGAAAATGTTAAAATAGTTTGGTTTCTTTTCTGTTAATTTATGTCTTAAGTAATAATTTAATAAAGGGATTTTAAAAAAACAGGTTCTAACTCAAGCTAAGGAAAATACACACAGTTATGATGTTTAGCATTAATCTGTTACAGTCACACTTACTAGAAGTACACATTGTGAGGACAATACAGGGCCAAAGCTGTAACTACCAAAACAGAGAAGGGTAAAAGGTGGAAAGTCATCCCAAGAACAAGAAAAAGGAGACTGAAGTCTCAACACAAAGCTTTTATGTAGAGATAAACATCCTGTAGATCAAAACAGCAAATCCAATCTACTTCTGACAGACATGAGAGGATACAAATGCCCTTTAGAAGGAGAAAGTGCATTCAGTTTATACCAAAATACACAAACTACAGTAAACAGATCTGGAAAAAAATGGCAGACAGAGCTGCTGATCTATACTTAACATACTTTACTAGAAAAATACTAAGAAGGAACAAGTAGAAAAGCTTAATCCAAAAATGCAGCCTAAGGCTGTGGAAAGTTGACCAAACATATTTAATGATGAGAAGAAGTTGGAGAATGGTACAGAGAGTTGAGGAGAGAGGGTATCATGGGAAGAGGGAGGAGACAAACACAGCCCTCTGAGCAACACGCTGAGTTCTGAAGGTTAAGACTGAACTTTCTTTGGACAGATAACTAACTACTAAAAAGACTTGTTCTCACACCCAAAAATGTAGTGGCCTCAAATTATGAAGCAGATACTGCATATGCTGATGGCCACATTACTTGTTCAGAAAAAACATAGTCTAAAACACCGAAAATTTACACATGGAGCAGTATCAATGTACACAGTGGCAACACTGAGATTATAACGACTGCAGAACGGAGTCATATAGCATTTTAAATTGTGTAGCACCAGCACTGCATTCTTAACAAGTGACAGTATGCTGAATGTTAAAAACTATGATAGACTTGTGCAGATGCTTGAGACCTTTTCACTTCTCTTTCCCCAATCTCACATTAATCCCACCATTTCTGACTTAAAAGCAAAAGAAAAAGCTATGCTGTTATTCTGCTAGAAAGCTAAAAAGTTAATTTCAGTAAAATGCTTGTAAACTAATACCTCTAGTATCAGTATATACTGTACAGTTTATCTTCTCTTACTTTTTAAGTAGTTGAACAGTCAGTTTTTAGCAAAACAATGTAATCCATATTTAAATATTAAACAGACAATTAACGATGCCTACTTTACCTTTCATTAAATGCCAACTAGATGAATCTTCAACTTGAAATAAACCAAAGCTTCAACTCTGTGAAAATTTTTATTTCATGTCCATACAGCTGTCACAAAAAAAAAAAAAACACTGCCACTGCACAAAAGGAAACAGCAACAGCAGCAATTTCCTACTGAAAATGTGACTTGTATTCCAAATCAGTGAATACAAAATGAATTCACCCAGTTTGCACTTGCTAAGTGGAGTAAAATAGGTTTTACTACAAGAGTAAAGCTGAAGTAGATTAAAAGACTATTGGCTATCAGAAATAAGGAAAGAAAAATCTAATATTTAGAATAAATAAACTGGTTAAACTAGCACTGGAGTTACTACTCACCTTGTTTTGTAAAAGTGAGCATCCCTTACATGTGACAGGTTAGTAGACTATTGTGAAGATGAAAAGCAAAGTTTCTAAAAACATAAGCTTTCTCAAAATTGAATTCTTCTGTGCCAAGGTGGAATTTCCCTAAACACTAAAAAATTCTGGTGGGAAAAGTCAGCTAAGATCTCCGAGTTAAATCTACAATTAAATCCTACAAGTCTCCTACAACTCAGAAATTAAACTATAATTCTTGTGTGATAAATGCACCTCTACACAAGTGTACACACAATTGCTGTGATTTCTGCACATTTTCCACTTAATTATAAAAGCTGCCATGCATTCTTTTACTTACCTTAACTCTCCATGTCCACTCCTCCTCCCCACATTTTCTCACTATGTTCTGTACATATGTATAGAACTGTGTAATGTAACAACTCAATACTGCACACAAAATTGTCACTGCTTCTATACATTTACCAGTTATGTATAATAGCAGCTTTTCATAGTTGTGTTTTTTCATGTAGATTATCTGAAGATTTTTCAGCCCAAGTCTGAAATTATTCACTTTGATCAGGGCTTTACCCTGGTTTACAAATGTAATAAACACACACACACACACACACACACACACACACACACACACACACACACACACCATACATACAAACTGCCACACTCAGAGCAAAGCATACTGAAGTAGCCCGGAGACTGTTCAGTGCTATATGCCAAACTGACCACTCTTCAATACCTCAGCGAATCGTAATTTTTAAAAAGTGATTATGTATTTCATAGTGTATCTACCAATGATAATTGCAAGAAGGAAACCAGCAGGGAGTATCTATGATTATCAGAGTGCGTCTGAAAGTCAGGGGTGCCAACATTCACAGGTCAGGTGTGACAGAGGGTTGACAGGGACTTGAAATCACTGGTAGGAAAAGTAGGAAGGCGGGCTTTAGGCTCAGTTGACTAACAGGTGATGGATGAGAAGAGAAGAATGTTGGTCATCAGTGGGACAGGGGAGGAAGGCCTGTATCTCCTCCACACTCAACTTAACATTACCAAAACTCCTTATCACATCATAGTTAACTATAGGACCCCCTCAATGCCCCCTTCGCCTATACCTCCTACCTGACTAGTAGAGAGTCCCTGTGCATTAGGCCAAACACCATTCTCCTACGGGACTACCACCACCCCTCCATCAAATGAGGAGACTTAAGCATCCCCTAACATGCATGCCCAGAGATTTCTAGACTTCACAAACACAAACTGTCTGGACCAGTCAGTCTGCACCCCAACTGTGGGAGACAAAATCCTGTACTTGGTCCTGACCAATACGGGACTGCTCTTTTCCCCACTAGTTGTAACTTCCTTCCTGGTCAAATCAGACCATAAATTTGTCACATTCACCACAAGACTGAAGCCAGAAGGGCATCTTCAAATACCGCAGTATCCAAAGCTTATGTGAAGGCTGATCTACTAAAACTGAGAGATAACCTGGCTAAATTCAACACCTCCCTTCCAATCTGATGATTCCATTGTGTATGGGCAATCTTTTAATGGCAACTTCTATGTACATAGTTGCATAGATGTAGCTGTCCCAATATGAAATAAATACAATGCCAAATTTAAAAATAAATCCCTATAAAGAAACCCAAACATAAACAGGTCAACAATAAAAGAAAAAATGTATTGCAATAACAAATGTAACTCTCAAGATGTCAAACGTGCAAAATAAGTGACTCATGTCTCTGATCAAATCGACTATAGCTAATTACAAGGTAAAAAACAGCCACCCAGGAAAAAGCCTACCATAAAGCCTTCTTTAACTATGTGGGAAATCTTATTAACAATGGCCAGCAGTGCACAGAGCTAACAGCAAAAGATACCCCATACTCAGACCCTAAGGACACAGTCAATCTACTAGTGGGTAAATTGAGATCTACCTTCACTCCTCACCTCTCTCTCTCTCACCCTACATTCCTAGATCACATATCCCCTTTAAATCTCCTAAGAACAAGTAATCAAAACACTTTCCAAGAACAAGAACGCCTGCTTCTATGGGGCCAGATAACATACAAGGCTGCCTACTGGCCAGCCTGAAACAGGACCAGTAAACCCCCCTACAGATGCTATTCAATATCAGCCTCCAAAAAGGTTTTGTGCTGGAAGGAAGGACAGCAACAGTCATCACCCTTCACAAAGGTGGGGCATTAATGAATCTGGGTAATTATAGACCCATATGTTTAATGTCCTCTGTAAGGCTATGGAGAGGTTAATTATTCAATTAATAAATAAGGACAGAGGTAACCTACAAACACTTTAGCCAAGCCATTTCAGTTTTATCAGGAGCATATACTGTCTGCTTAACTTGGTAGACTTCTTTGAAAAGACTGATGAAACAATGGATGAAGGCAGATCAGTATATGAAACATATCTAGACCTTGCAAAGGCACTCATCACCATCCCAAACTCAGGTATTGTTGATAAACTCTCCCAGCTAAATACTGGCTAGCAAACAGCCTCACAAATAGGACCTGGTATGCATCTTCACGTACTCCAAAAGACTGATCACAAGTGGTGTAAGCCAGGGTTCAATGCTTGGGCCGCTACTCTTTGGCTATTACTTCTCATAGAAAAAAGCTAATGTTAAGAGTTTACAGCTGACCAATTTTGCAGGTGACTACAAACTTAATGCCATCACAAACATTCCAGAGGACACCAAGGTCCTCCAAGAGGCGTCACAGCCATGAGCTAAAACTAAATGTCAAAAACTGTATAACAGTTTCCTTAGTCAAACATGACATCCCCTGTAACTATTACACTGACAGCACCACCCTGAACATTAATCCATTAGTTAGGAACCTATGTGGACAACGAACTGTCCTTCGATCACCATGTATCCACTATTGTGTCCTTTTTCATTGCACAGCTTATTAGTAATGGTGTAGTGTGTAGATCCAGAGATGTGATCACTTCACTGTATTTAGCACTAATAAGGCTGATCACAGAGTATAATGCCCCTCTGGTATGTACCTTTCCAAAAAACTTAACACAACCTGAATTACCACAATGCTTTCTCAGCAAAAAACATAAAACTACAGTAAGCATCTGAAAGCCTTGTCCTTCTTTGTGGTATCATACAGGCTACTGAAGGGCAGTTTCTGCCTCATGTATACAGCCTCATCAGAGCCTATTCTCTCAGATCTACTGCACATCCACAAGTCCAGTGATGGTATGACCCCCAGCTCATGAGACCTTAATATCTTCTACAACACAAATGTAACATGTTGGAAGAACAGATATGTATCACAGAAAGTACAACTTCTTTAGAATCATCTTCCTCTCCACATAAAGCAAAGTACTACCATTACTCTATTTAATGTAATCTGGATGAGTGGATGGGAAACTGAAAATTCACCCCTGGTTTAGCACGCTTGTCCCTCATGGACAGGGGTATAACACATAAATGTGGGGCCAGCTCTAGGTTGTTTATACTTAAATTACAAAGGCTAGAAATGTCATGAGAATGCAGGGTTAGGCTTCTAAATATCCTCACAGATCAATAGCCTAGTAAGTACTTATGACCTATAAGATATGATTACTACCTCTATGTACTGTAGGATAAGAGATTATGTAGTTTACTTGCAGATGTATGGCACAGGAGCTGTTAAATTCTGACTTCCTGAATTATGTTAAGGGCACAGGTGTTCAAAATATCACTTAATACCACTAGCTGCCTACATCTTTTTCTATGTTTATTTACTTATTTATCTTTGCTGACCAGGCTACTGCTTCTTTTCAAGGGAGACTCAAGGTGGTATTTACAAGTACTAGGGGAAATCTGTCTAGGGCATGGGGGAACCTGCCCTACTCTGTGATAGGTGCCATCAGTTCAAGCAGATGGGATATCAGTTTGACATATCACCCAAAGGATGACACACTCAATAGTGCAGCACACCCCCATACTGCTCTGCAGTGTCAGCAATCCAATGACCTGGAGTGGAGAAAGTACCCACAGCCTTCTGGTCTTCCAACACCGCAGAAGAGTGTGCTACCTACTGAGCCACTGACACTGTTACTTAGAACTACTGAGCCACTGACACTGTTACTTAGAACTATTGTACT